>NC_037668.1:189231884-189348793 GCF_003255815.1 Theropithecus gelada | reverse complement strand
AGTAGCTGGGACTACAGGCGCCCGCCACCTCGCCCGGCTAGTTTTTTGTATTTTTTAGTAGAGACGGGGTTTCACCGGGTTAGCCAGGATGGTCTCGATCTCCTGACCTTGTGATCCGCCCGTCTCGGCCTCCCAAAGTGCTGGGATTACAGGCTTGAGCCACCGCGCCCGGCCTGGCCCTATTTTTCTTTATTTTACTATCTTGTCAGGTTTTATGATCAAAACTAAAAAAATAAGTTTCTTAAATAAGTTTCTTTTTTCTCCAGTTCTCAGTTCTATGAAATATTTTGTGTAAGGTTGGTGTTAATTTTTTGAGGATTCATTAGTGAAACCATCTGAGCCTGGAGTTTTCTTTGAGGAAAAAAATACAATTATAGATTAAAATTGTAAAACAAAGGTGGAGAAATTTGTGTTTTCTACTTATCTTAAGTCAATTTTAATAAGTTGGGTTTTTCAAATAATTTGTCCATTAAAAAAATCTAAAATATCAAATTAAGTTTTTCATAATATTCTGCTATTTTCTTTGTTATGTTTCTACAGAATCTGGTATACTTTTTCACTCATGCTATTGTTAGTTTGTGGCTTGTCTCTTTTGTTTTTACTGCTCAGTCTTGCTAGAGAGTTATCATTTTCATTAACCTTTTATTAATCTTTTTATATGACCAACCGAAGATATATATGATCTTATTTTTCATTATTTCCTTTATATTTGCATTAACTTGTTCTTTTTCTAGTAATTTGAGGTGATGCATAGGTAATTGATTTTTGTCCTGTTTTTAAATTTTATACATGAAGGCCATACATTTCCTTTTAAACATGACTTTAGCTACATTTCATAAGTTTTCACACCTTATTTCTGTTACCATTCAATTCAAACCATTGTTATTTCTATTTTTACTCCTGAGTTATTTATAAGTGTGCTGTTTAACTTGAAAACATGTGGATTTGGGATTACTTTTTTTTAAAAAAACTTATAGCTAGATTCTTCTGTGGTCAAAAATATATTCTATGTTTCAATTCTTTGAAATTTGTTGAGCCTTGAATTATGGATCAGTCTATGGTCAATATTAGTAAGTATTACATGTACTTTGAGAGGAATGTGTGGTCTGCAATTGTTGGATAAAACATTCCATATATTTAAAATGTCCTATTTGTCGATCGTGTTGTTGAAATTTCCTATATTATATATATTTTGTATATATTGATTTTTCCCAATATTTTGTGTACTGTTTCCATCAGGTACTGAGAGATATGTATTATATTCCTCCAACAAAATCTTGGACTTGTTTGTTTCTCTTTTAGTTTTGTCATTTTTGAGACATTTAGAGGCTATATTATTAAATGTGAAGGCAGTCTTTCTTTACTTTGCCTGGTAGTGTGAAACCACAAAATGACTATACAAGTTGCAACTATGCAATGTAACCTTAATAATCAATGGGAAAAATTACAATTATTTCATGATATATAAAAGGTTTTTTGGTAACATTAGATGCTCTCTTATTTTTAGTTATAAGTATGTAGAAAAATGGAAAAACAACTAGTGAAACTGATATTTAGTTCACTAGAATTTGAAACAGAAACACAAAGAAATAAAGTGTTTCCTTTTTTGTGAAAAAAAAAAAAAAAAGAAAACTTACGAAGACTAGTTTAAACATTGTTTTCCTTTTCCTCTTTATATGACTTACATTACAAAGCAAGCAGTTCTTCTGTGTGTTGATGAATTGTCATGTTTCTTGTGAAGTTTGAATCCACTTCCAGCATTTTATCCTTTGCACTTTCAATGTTATGAAATATCTCTGATAGTTCCTTTAACATATGCTTTTTTCTTGACATCACTTCTGGGACAGCTTCTTCCTTTTTGTCACAACTTATTTTTTTATTTTTATCAATAATTTCACTTTCACTGACTTTCTCTGGCTGTATTCCCAGAGTCTCTTGAATGGCAGTAGAGAGTCAACATTCCCAGAGTTAGCTATTTCTTTTATAACTCCATTTATCTTTGATTCAAATTTCACTTCCCAACATTATCATTTTTCATTTATTTGCTGCATGTTCATCATTTTTAGCTAATTCTCTCTTTTGATTATCCATTTTTGTAAAGTGTCATTTAAGTTTATCACTAGGAGACAAAATGGTAACATAAGTATACACTTTTTAGTTTCTGTATGAATGAAATAACAGATACCCAGTGACCAGTCAGTGACAGACTTTGAATGAAATGATGTGATTGGTCACCCATCATTATTCACATTTGTAATTCACATGGTGATTTTTGAATTGAAAGACGAATAGTGAAGTGGGTACTTTATACAGTTAAAATTAATATATTGTGCAAACTGAAATATGAATCATGTTCTTGGGAGACTGGTTTTAGTTAGCTAAATTGTTATAACTGATATTCATCCATGTGAGAACTGTGTAAACTGGAAACTGTCAGTATATAATTTTAGATTTTTGTATCTTTTAGGTGAATTATCTCTTTTAAAACTAACTTTAAAAGCCATCTAGCAACACTTCTTGCTTTATCATAACCTTTGTCTGGTTTTATTGTAGCCATGCCGATACTGAATAACATTTTATATTTGTGTATTGTGTCTTCTTTTATCCTATTACTTTTAACTTTTCTTTATAATCATATTTAATATGCTTAGTTTGTTGTCAACATATTATTTTTTATATATATGCAATCTAAAATTCTCTTTTCTAGTTGGAGAACGTAGTACAATTACATTTAATGTAATTAATAATGTTTAGTTTTAAACTTACCAACTTATGGTTTCTTATTCATTTGTTCTTTGTCTCTTTCTTGTTATTTGTCTCTTTCTTGCTTTTTTATAAAATACATAGTTTGATTATGTGATTTCTCATTCTATTAGTTTGTTAGTGTATTAGTCAGTGTTCTCCAGAGAGAAATAATATGATGTATCTACATATAAATAGATAATAAGAGGGTATTCATCAGGAGAATGGCTCACACAATTATGGAGGGCAATTGGTTCACACAATTAAGTCTCATGATAGGCCCTCGGCAAGCAGGAGACCTGGGACGCTGGTAGCATGACTCAGTCCAAGTCCAAAAGCCTCAGAACCAAGGAAGCCAATGGCATAATTCTGTCTGAGGCCAAAGGCTCAGGAGCCCCACGAAGCTGCTGGTACAAGTCCCAGAATCCAAAGGCTTAAGAACCCAGAGTTCTGATGTCCAGGGGCAAAAGAGAAAGAGTTTCCTGCTCTGGAAGAGGAAGAAAGAAAATTCTCCCCTTCTTTCACCTGTTTGTTCCATCTGGGCTCCCAGCTGATTAGATGGCACTCATCGACACTGAGGGTGGATCTTCCTCTGTCAGTCCACTGACTCACATGACAGTCTCCTCCAGAAACACCATACAAGCACACCCAGAAATAACGCTTTACCAGCCACCGAGGCATCCCTCAATCCAGCCAAGTTGACATTTAAAATTTACCATCACAGTGAGCTATACTTTTATTTTCTCAGTGGTTAGTCTTGAGGTTGCAACACACACACTTACTTGTTCAGAGACTGGTATAAATTAATACTCTCACAATTTTATAATACCTTAGAATGCTTTTCCTCCATTTATTGCTTTCTGCATTTTTAAAGTAAAATGAATTTAAATTCCCTAATATTTACCCTCTCCAGTGCTCTTTAATCCTTTCTACATTTCTATGCTTCTATTATTTTTGTTTAGCTTGAGGAAATTCACTTTTATTATTTCTTTTAATGTGGGCCTGCTGACAATGAGTTCTTTCAGTTTTTGTGTGGCTAAAATATTTTTAGTTGGCATTCATTTTCAAAGGATATCTTTGGTACAAAATTCTAGGTAGCCAGATGTTTTCTTTTATCCTTTGGAAGATGTTATCCTGTTATCTTTTCACTTCTATATTTTGGAGAGTTAGCTGTACATCTGATATGTATTTGAAGGCAATGTCTTTTATTCCCTGGTGCTTTTAATATAGTCTCTCTGTTTTTTGTCTCCAACAGTCTTTCTATGATGTTCCCAGGCCTACCTGTCTTCGCATATGTCTTGTTTGTGAAGCTTCTCCAATCTGTGGCTTAGTGTCTTAGTTTCAAAAAAAAAAAAAAAAAGTTTTGGATATTCCTTCTGCTCATTTACTTTTTTTTTCTTAGTTGCCAAATATACATAGATTACACCTTTTTGCTGTGTATCTTTTTAACTTTTCTATTCTTCTGTTTGTTATTCCCTTCCTTTTCATGCTGTAGTCTGATTATTATACACTGAGCTATCTTCTGTTTCAATAATCCCAAATTTTGCTCAATATAATCAGCGGTTTATTTATTAAATCCTTAGTTTTGCTATTTTATTTTAACTCTAGAATACCTATTCAGTTTTTCCTGTGTATTCTTTGTGAAATTCTTCATCTTACAGTCTATTTAAAAACATATTAATCACAATCATTTTTAATTCTGCATCTGATAACACCAGTATCTTGATGGAGAGGTCTGTTTAGGTTGACTTTAAAATACCGTATTTATTTGGGCTTTTCTACTATTATACTAATAATGTTTTAAGTGAATATCAGATACAATAAATTGTAGAGGCTCTGACTAATAATATCTTCCTTTCAAGATTTTTTTTTGGACGCTTGGTAAGATCTGGGAAAGATCACTTTAATTCAATGAATAATTAAGATAATTCAAGCTTGTGCTTTATTTGTGAGCCTTTATACATTTTTTTTTTCATTTTTTTCTTTCTTCTAAGGCTTGACTCTTCAGGAGTCTCAACTAAAAGCTTGGATTAGGATCTCCACATTGACAGTCTTTGAAGTACAATTTCTATTTCATCAGCAGTGTGTCTGCTAAAAACTCTCCTTAGTTTTTTGGCCTCTCTATTGCCAATTTCTACTTGGCCTTTTATACTCTTATTTTGCATTGCTTAGGATTTGAAGAGGTTAAAGTAACACAGAATATAAAGTTCCCTTCAATGTGTTCTTTTTTTTTTTTTTTTTTTTTTAGACTTTTAAGTCTTGACTACTTGGTTGCCCTCAAATGCTTTTAAACTTTTTTGTATACTTAATTCATGTTTTATGATTGTTCTTGCCAGGACAGTTTGTTGTATTACACGCTACTCTATTATAGCTGAAAACAGAAATCTCTGGAATTGTTTTAATATATGTCAATTAGCTACATCTTACATTTCAGGTATGTACCTTGTTTTAGTCTGCCTTCTGATGCTATAATAGAATACCACAGACTGGTTAGTTTATAAAGAAAAGAAGTTTGTTTGGCTCATAGTTCTGGAGACTAGAAAGTCCAAGAGCATGGCACTGGCATCTGCTCAACATCTGGTGAAGGCCTTGCTGCATCAAAACATGGTACCAGGGTAGAAGGGCAAAAGAGAGCATGTGAGAGAGAGCTCACTTTTATATAAAAGACACTCCTATGATAACTAAACCACTCCCACGATAATGACATTAATCTATTCATGACATCAGGGTCCTCATGACCCAATTGCCTTTGAAAGGCTCTGTCTCTTGACACAGTGCAAGTAAATTTCCAAGACATTAACTTTTGGGGACTACATTTAATCTATAGCATACCCAGTTCATACTAAAACTGATTCAGGAGTAATAGTCTTTGTATTAGAAAAAATTATTAATATCATTGAAAGTTCAGTTACTATATAAGACCTATTAAGAAAATTTAGTCTTCACAAATCAATACAACACCAAATAACTTAGAAAGTGATTTTTAAAGATAAGGTGGTTAGCTTAAAAAAAAACACACACACACACACACACACACACAAACCTTTCAGAGAAATATAGGATTTCTGACTATTCTTCCTTTCAGTACACTTTAATCCTGATTTGATACACAAATATGATTAGTATGCAGTAGTTCAGAGACAAGTTTACTACAAATGAGAAACAATGATAATGGAGAACATTAGTCTTGAAAATATCTTCCCAAAATCTTTCATTGACTAAAATCTTACTTGTCAAAAAAAATTTCTGTCATTTTAGTCTACATTTACTGAAGTAATACTCTTAGTTTTTCTTTTCTTCAATCTTGAGCCAATAGACAAAAAGCGTAAGAATTTTCTTAAATATAAAATGTAGTCTTTTTTATTATTTACATAATAAGCACACTTTATAGCCATTTATGGTTTACAAAGTACATTCTCTTGCACTATTTGTATTTGATCCCTAGTATAGCCGTGTGAGTTTGGCAAGGTAGGTGTTTTCCAGTTTTACAGGTGAGTAAAATAAGAATCAAAGACTCAAAGTACTTTTTCTACATCACTCAAGAATAAAATAATAAATCGGATGCTCACATTTATGCCTCTTGATTCTAATCCAATGTTTATCCATCTATACTATGTTCCTTCCTTCAATCAGCATTCATTAAGCACCTATAATATGCCAAAACCAGAATTAAACACTGGTGACAGACAGGAACATAGCACGAGCTAGAAAACAAAACATATGTTGGATTGTAAGGAAAGGCATCCTATCGTCTTTCGCTGGGTTTCTTCTAAATTCTTGAAAGACCATGTATCTATTAATCTAGTTCACAGGATTTGTTAAATACTTATTGTCAACTCTTGGTGTCATTGGGGGATTGAGAAAGAAACAGAAGGCATAATTCTTCCCAGAAAGTCCCTTGTATCTAAGTAATATCGACAACAAATGAAGCAATTTGAGAAGCAGATACTCAATAAGTACTTCTTGTTTGGTTTCATAGGGAGCCCGTCAACATATGCAAAATCATATGTTCATGTTTATTTTCATGGCTCCTCTAAAATGTCTGCAATTTGGAATGGTCCCGTTCAGGCTGGACTGGTTAGCTATCCTAAAAGCAACCACCACATGCTCACAGTATTTTAAATACCAGGGTCTTCCACATCAGTTATAAATTACAGACCACTGCCTGGAAACCCTTGCTACAATAAAGCCCAAAGCCTCTTAACCATAATTTCCTCTCTTCCTTTGTTTGGGTTCGACTATCCAAACACTGACTGAATCTTTAACAGAAAATGCAATACATGTTTAATTGATTGGATTTCAAAGATGAAAATCTCTAACACCAGGCATCAAAGAAGAAGAAACGCATTGATTGAAATTTACTCTATTCCTGATTTTTTTAATCAATTCTCATATAAATTCTTACCAGAGATATAATTTTTCTCATTCTAAAAATGATTATCTTAAAATTCAGAGATGGCTAAGCACTTTAGATAACATGGCTAGTAGAGCTACAGATAGGATTAAAATTCAAATCCAGTTTATGGAAAAACTCATGGTCCTTTCTGTCAATACCAGAAAACATTTTCTATAAAGAAAGCAGAGAAAAAAATACTTTAGGGTTTATGGTCCATACAGTCTGTGTCACAACTACGTAACACTTCCATTAGCGTGAACGTAGCTGTAGTCAATATGTAAATGAACAAGCATAACTATATCTCAACAAAATTATATTTATGAACTCTAAAGTTTGAATTTCATATGATTTTCATATTATTCATCTTTAAAGTTTTTTTTAACCATTCAAAAATGCAAAAACTATTCTTAGCTCACAGGATGTACAAAAACAGGCAGTGGGTCAGATTTGGCTTGTGGACAATAGTGTGCTAACCCCTATTCTATATCATGTTTCCAGTAAGTATTAAAGATATTTATGAGTGTTTGCTTTATTTCCACACCATGACAACATTCACTTTTAATTCTACTTAGTAAACACTGCCTCATATGAACAATATGTTGTGATATGGAGGGATCCAAAGAATGAATGAATTACCATGTTCACCCTTAAGGTACATACATAGCAGTGAACATGTTTACAAAAATATAGTAGAAGACAGAAAGTTGTGAGTCATGTGCTACAGATACAGTAAAGTGAAAAACAGACTTGAAAGAACCTGGTAACTGATTGGACATAAGGAGATAGAGATAAGCATTATCTCAGGCTGAATTATTTCATTTGTCACATCTTCCACACCTGTTTACACACACACACACGCACGTGTGCGCACGCACGCGCGCACACACACACACACGGGTTTAGTCATTTTAATCATAACAGATTTATTTTAGTGCTGAAATATGTCAGAGTTTTCACTTTTCTATAACATTCCTGATGCGAAGCTCATATTTTTTTCCTTCTCTGTAAATGATTTACTCATTATGTCTCCCCAAGAAATACAAACTTACCTTCTACTTCTATCATTTAGCTCAAGGATTATTTCCATTATAGAACCTAACGCTTTCTAAACTCTTCTCCTGAGTCCCAGGTGGTATAATTGATCGCTTCATCCTCGATACACACTTCTCACAAAATGCCTGTATACTCCACTGTTCTTGTTTACCTATCTCTTCATCCCGTGAACTATAAGGATCTCAGGGCAGAGGCCATGTGTGGTCAAGTTTGTATGTTCAACACTGAGTGCAGAACCTACTTATTGTAGTGCTCAAAACTGGTGAACGCATGAATAAATGATGGGATATTAAGTCTTAGCCTTGGCAATGGAGAGCGTATTGATATTATTATTTATGGCACAGAACAGAGGTAAATAAGTATGACTGTACACTGGTCTAGATTGAAAAGAGGATGGCCACTACCATTTCTTCTGAGGCCAGAAATAGTGGCAAGCCACCTCTTCTTGCAAAGCCTTTTAAAAGATGGGCTGCAGTTTGAGTGGAAATCACATCAAAGGGAATTTTTCAAGAATGAGGAGAATTGGTGATTCTCTTTGTTTGTGGCAGGTTGGATTTGGATTCTCTAAGAAATATATTCTGAGATGGAATTTGGTATGCAGGCCATTTACTAAGGAGTGGTCTAGGGATCACCATCTGTGAGCAAGAAGGGAAAGAAGCATAAGTGGGTAAAAAAGGAAGTAGAGCAGCTTTAATGTTAGACTCAGCTGACCTCTTCTATGGGAAATAATATATATGATCACAAAGGGCAAGGCAGTTCAAAGTAGAATAATACTGCTGTAAGGTCCTAACATTATTCATGGGATAGTAATATTTTTTGGAAGTAGATTGCAATAAGCTAGAGATGCAAATTGTAATCTCTAGAATAAAAATACACATATGCACAAATAGCTATAGAGGAAAAATCAAAGAGATTAATGGAATAATAAAATTAATTGATTCAAAGAAGGCAGGAAAAGAGGAACCAAGAAATGAATAATTGTTGGAAACAATAGAAAATAAATACCAATATGGTAGACTTAAACCCACCTATATCATTAATTACATTATTTAAATTATCTAAAAACTCCATATAAAAGGCAGAAATTGTCATATAAAAAGAACCAATTACAAAAACTGTTTATATAAAACACACTTCAAATAAAAAGACATGTACATCAAACATAAAAGAGTGGAAAATTATGTACCATGTAAATCCTAAACATAAGAAAGTTGATGTGCCTTGTTAATATCTGTCAAAATAGATTTCAAAACAGTGTATTACCAGAGATAAAGGAGCATATTTCATAATGATAAATAGGTTAATTTCTAAAATAGACATAATAATCATGTTACAAATTGAAGCACTTAAGAACAGAAGCTCAAAAGAAGTGAATTATAAATTAACAGAACTAATGAGCAAACAGCCAAATTCATAATCATAGTTGGGGATTTTTTTCACCTATCTGTTAATAATTCATTTAATAAGTAGGCCAAAAAATCAGAACAGATATATCAGATTTGAAGATCATTATCAAATATCATGACCTAACTCACATTTGTAGAAACACTACACTCAAAATAACTGTAGAATGCTCACGGAACGTTCACCAAGACAGACCATATACTAGACCATAAGACAAGTCTCAATGGATTTGTAATGTTTGAAGCATACAGATAAATTATAGCAAGATATCTAGGCCATCTCCAAATTAAGCAATACATTGCTAAATAATTCAAAGGCCAAAAAACATTGTATAGAGGAAATTAGAATATATTTTGAGTTGAATTATAATGAAACAAAATTGAAATTTGTGGATGCAATTATAGACAGTACTTACAGGGAAAGTTATAGCATTTAAAATGCTATATTTAGGAAAGAATCAAAATAAGATAAACAATCAGAGTTTCTACCTTAAACAATTAGAAAAAGATCAAATTAAAATCAATTAAAATATAAAGTAAAATCACGGAGAAAAGCAGAAGTTGGTAAAATAGAAAAAACTTCAATATCATTACTATTATTTTACTTTCTCTGGAAATAGAATCTAGTCAGTGCAGTTAGACTTTTGATTTTATACTTTATGAGATGTAAAGGAAGTTAAACATCAAATATGAAAGAAGGAAGTAAAATTTTAGTTAGCATTGAAAAGAGAACAACCTGAAAATTATTTCACTTGGTATCACAGTTTAATACAAAATTAAGGTGAAAATAAATATGCTGACTAATTTAAACAATCACCAGTAAAAATGAAAATATCTCAATAGCAATAAAAATGGTAAAATAATTAGAAATAAAACTAAAAATAAATTTGAAAGATCTATATGAAGAAATGCTACTGAGAGATAACATGAGGGCTTGAATAAACGAAGAGGCACAAACTGGTCCTGTATAGAAAGACTCAGTATCATATGAATGCTGATTCTCCCTAAATTTTAAATTTCCCATAATCCCAGTACAATCCTAACAAGATTTTTAAAAGAATTACAGAGTTGATTTTAATCAGTTGATTTTAATGTTGTTTTTTTTTTTTAATTTTTTTGTGGAGATTCTGAAAAAGATGACTAATGGAGGCCTGGCCTTATCAAAATATTAAAATACATCCTAAAATTATAGTCATTAACACATCAAGGTGCTAGAACATAAATAAACAGATCAATAGAACAGGGAAGTTCAGAAATATGCCCAAACATGTACTTAACCTTAAACATAGTAGTTTAAAGACAATGAGACTAGTACATCATTTCCACGTATCCTTGCCCAAACCCAATATTACCCAATTATCTAAATTTAATTAAGATGATGGGAAAAAAGGTGATATCTTACTTTTGTTATATTTTTTATTTTTCTGATTATTGGTAGGGTATAGCATCCTTTACGCAGTAATTATCAGGCATTTAGGGGTTTTTTTTGTCGCTTTAATTATTAGTTTTTGCTAAGATTGCAAAGATGCCTTTTCATTTTTAAATTGGTTTTATGCTTTTGCCTGTCAAACTTTAGCCTTTAATATATTCAACATTTGTTTTTGTATATAGAATAAGATAGGGATCTACTTTTAAATACATGTATAATCCAATTTTTCTAGTATCATCTGTTAAAGCATCCACCCTTGTCCTAGTGATTGTAGAGTCCTGTGTTGATTACACACCAAGTTCTAGACATTACGTGATTCTAATTTTTAACTCTCTTTTATATTCCATTGGTCTTTTCACCTGTTTCTTTTACCAGCAATACACTGTTTTCATTACTGTAGCTTTAACCATATGAACATAGCTAGCAGGACATGTCCTCTCTCCCACTTTCTTACACGTCTTTTTCAAAACTGAATTAATTTTGAAACCAATGAGAATGAAGACACAACGTACCAGAATTTCTGGGACACATTTAAAGCCGTGTGTAGAGAGAAATTTATAGCACTAAATGCCCACAAGAGAAAGCAGGAAAGATCTAAGATCGACACCCTAACATCACAATTAAAAGAGCTAGAGAAGCAAAAGCAAACAAATTCAAACTTGAATTAGCTATTCGTTATTCATGAACACTTACTCGTTATTTGTGTGCCACTGTGCCCGGCCAAGAAGTCATTATTAAACACACACACACACACACACACAAAATTCAGGGACTTGCAACCTATACTCCTTGTTGAGAAAAAATAATAAAACCAGCCAATTTCAAAAATAAAAAGATTTGAAATTTTAGAAGAAGCCTTAAGTCATTTTTTCTGCCTCTTGAAAAACATACGGTCTGAACTTAACCCCTTGATTTGTATTAATTGATATGATCCTGTGATTTTTCTCCTTTGATTCATCATTATGTTAAATAGCCTTGGCAGATTTTTTTTTTTAGCTGCCAAATCATTTTTGCCTTTGTGAAGCAAAACTACATGCTTATTGTATATTTTAAACATATTGTTGGATTTTATTGGGTAATCTTTTATTTTTGACTTTTGCATGTAGAATTATTTTATATATTTGTTTTTTGAATATTCCAATTATAGAAGCCTCATAGAATTGGTTGTACAATTTTCTTTTTTTATTTTCTGGAACCATTTGTATAAAATAAGGATGATCTGTTTCTTCAAAATTTGGCAGCGCCTACCTGTAAAATCAACTGGTGTGGGGCTTACCTGAGAGAATACTTATGACTGTCACTTAAGTTTCTTTGATTTTTACTAATGTCTTATTTTTTCTATTTGTTTCCAATTTTGAATTTTTTGTTATTTCCAGAAATTTATTAATTTCTTCCACATATGCAAATTTAGTGCTGATATTTGTTCATAATGTGTTTTTATTATATTTCAACTCTTTTAGCTGTAGTCGCTACATCCTTTCTTGTGTATATTTTTGAACCTTCTTTTTCCCTTTTTCTTTTTCTTGATTACATATGCATGGAGTTTAGTCTGGCTTATCAGTGTCTTCAAAGTATAACTTTTACTTTCGTTCATCTCTCTTTTTGTTCTCGTTTTTTTGTATTTCACTGATTTCTACTCTTATCTTCTTTATTTCCTTGCTTTTTGTTTGTCTGGATTTACACTGATGTTCTTTTTCTAGGTTTTTGTGTTGAAATGTTTGGCTGATTTGTTTTTGGTGTTCCATAATTTTTCCCTCTAAGTATTGCTTTAATTGTGCCTCATAAATTTTGACATATAAAGCTATTATTATCATTCAGTCCTAAGTATTTTGTAATGCTCTTATAATTTCCTTTTAAAACCTTAGATTTTTAATAGCATTTTGTTTGTTTGTTTCTAGCACTTATTTTTCAAGGCATAATAACTTTTTATTGTGCCAACTGTGTCTTTATTAGAGATTTTTTTTTTCTCCTTCTCTTGGCCCTACATTTTATTAGGAAGCACTTAAATAGTGAGTCTTTATTTATTCAGGAATTAAGGGCCAGTCCAAGGTGAAAATATGTGCTCTGTATCATTCACTGGCCAAAAAGTGTCTACCACTTTTACCAATTTTATCTCTATTTTTGTTTTTATACATAAACATCCACAAGATCCTTTTCTCTATTGCTCTTTTCCTTTTTAAATTTGTGTTCTTTATACTTCTTCCTTTTCTGTCTTCATTTTTGTTTTCCTAATTGTGATTTTTTTAAATTGATGTGTTTCATTTTTTATTTTCTTATAACTGACCAAACCCCCCCCCCCCACACACACACACACATTGTACACTGTAAATGTACCACTTTGTTGCCCAGGTTGGAGTGCAGTGGTGTAATGTTGGCTCACTGCAACCCCCATCTCCTGGGTTCAAAAAAAGAGAAAAGCGGTTCTCTTTTCTCAGTCTCCCGAGTAGCTGGGATTACAGGTGTGCACCACCATGCCCAGCTAATTTTTTTGTTTGTTTGTATTTTTAGTAGAGACGGGGTTTCACCATGTTGGCCAGACTGGTCTCGAACTTCTGACCTCAAATGATCTGCCCACCTCAGCCTCCTAAAGTGCTGGAATTACAGACGTGAGCCACCACGCCCTGCACAATGTGATATTTTCACACACAGACACACACACATTGTGAAATGATTACCACAATCAAGTTTATTGTACATTCTTATATCTTTTCAACTTTGGGTTGCAGAAAAAAATAGAGCAACCATTTAAATTTAAACTTTAGATAAACAGTGAAATTTTTTTTTAGTATAGTTATCTCCATGCAATATTTGGGCATATTTAAACCTCATTGCTTATCAGATGGTCAAATTCAAGTGCCCATCGTGTGTTTTGGTTTGTTTTGGCTAAATCTGGCAAAATAGTTTATAATTTTAAAAATTTAATTAGTCAGATGCTAATCAGTTATTCCTAGATGACTTCAGCCATCCAGGAAACTGTCCAGATATCATAATTTAGCAAAATAAGAAAAAGCCCATGATGGCACCAAGTCCAATTACTACTTTGGATTATTTGACTGTGCTCATAGGAAAGTTGACAAGACCCTTTGTTAGAGCTGTTTACATTGAATTCTAAGAATATTTGTTATCTGAATTTTCAGTCTGTTTTAGAAAAGGAGCAACAAATTAGTAGGGGATTTAGAAACTGGGAGAAAAGATACACTCAGAAGACCAGTAATATAAGCCTTGTTTTTACCATTAACCAGTTAAGTGACCTTATAAAAATCATATTACCTCTCTGGGCATCAGTTTTCTATTCAAATTTGTTTCAAATGATGCGTTTGGATTAGATGATTTCTTTTGTATCTGCATTTAAGTTTAAGCTTGATGGTGAGTTTATAAAAGAAGATAATAAGCAAATATGATGAATGAAAGTATTACAATCTTAGACTACTAAGTGCTAAAGGCAAAGATAATTATCTCTATTAAATAACTTTAAAGCCTTGTTACTCAAAATGTGGTTGGCATGAAGAAACATTGGCATCACCAGAAAACTAGTCAGAAATGCAGGATCTCAGCTCTAGGAACTCATAATCTGCATTTTCACAAGATCCTCAGGTGATTTGTATGCATATTAAAGTTTGAGGAGCACTGCTTCAGAGGACTGTTATCTTAGCATTTAGTAAGATAATTGATGTTCAAAATGGTTTGAAATTGTCTCCAATTCATCAAGTGAAAATTCATTAAGTACAGCAGGGATTCCCAACCCTCAGGCCATGGAGCAGTACTGCTCCATGGCCTGTTGGGAACGTGGCCACACGGAAAGAGGTGAGAATTGGGTGAAAGAATATTGCCCCCTCTGAGCTCCACCTCTTGTCAGATCAGTTGTATTAGATGCTCCTAGGAGAGCACACCTTATTGTGAGCTGCACGTGTGAGGGATCTGGGTTGTGGGCTCCTTATGAGAATCTGATGCCTGATGATCTGAGATGGAACAGTTTCATCCTGAAACCATCCTCCTCCATTCCCTCCATCTCCATCTGTGGAAATAATTGTCTTCCATAAAACAGGTCCCTTGAGCTAAAAAGGTTAGGGACTGCTGAATTTCAGGATTCTCTGCTTAAGGAGGCAGAAAATTGTCTAAGGTGCATTTAAATTATTGCTATATCCATGACTGAAATTTCTAAAATGGTCTTGTGCTTCAAAAGAAAATCTTCTGTTGTTTGGAAAATGAACCTATGTGGATCCCTGCATTTTGTGGGAATCCTGCAAAAGCGCAGATGACTGTGTGTATGTGATTCTCATTTCCATCAAAAACTAACTGAGTGCACTGACAGAGAAGCTCCATTTCTCAGTGGGTGAATAGTTTATTCTGAGGGTAAAGCACTCATTTCCTTCCTTCCTGTTTCATTGTTACTAATCTTTTTACTGATTTTTACATGAAAGCTTTTTCCAGTCCCAGACATGGCAACTTCACAGACTTATGAATAATTGGGATAGCAATGCTTTTTTATCCAGGATAGAATCCTACCCAGCTGAGGAATGCTCTCATGCCTTTCTTCGTTTATGCATTCTTGTTCCCAAAAGAATCCTCTCCAGCTATGTTCCATAACACCTTTTCTCAATTTCAGGCTTTGTCTTAAATGGGGTTTCCCCAGGATTCAGACTCTTTGAGAGGAGGATTTGCCAGCAGATAGTTTATTGAGAATCTGACTCAGAGCAGCATCTGTGAAGGAGTGAAAGAACCAGCACTGGACAGAGGAAGGAGGGGAACTGAAACAGCCCCCCGCAGGTGTCGGCATCCCACAGAGAGCTGGGATGGCCCTTCAGAGTTGTCCCACTCTGTATACCACTCACCCCAACCAAAAGGTCATTGGACATTGCCTGTCCACTCCACCACCCACTCCAGGAAAATGGCATGGCCTTGTATAGGGAGGTTTCCCCCCGTCTGAGGGCAGTTTCTGGAAAGATTCTTTCCAATGAGCTAAATGCCAGAGTCATAAAAAAGGGGATGCAGATGACACATCACAGTACTCAATACAAATTTGATTTTGTCTCTTTCTGACACTCCTTCCAAGTTCTATAAGCTCTTCTAACACAGAATCTCTGCAGACTTAGCCTTGATGTCTAAAATCACAGTTTGAGGACATGCTCTCAGAAAGAATTGAGCCAGCCATCTGATTCTGATCTAACCCCCTTCCATGGACTTTACAAATCATACATTTTTGAATGTCTACCCCTAGTTGGGGTGGGATTATAGTGGTTCCCCCTTCATTTCAAAATATTATGGGTTGATCTCACCCTTCTGTAAACACACACACACACACACAAACTCATGATGCGTTTGTAGCCTCTCTTTTTTTTTTTTTTTTTTTTGTTTGAGACGGAGTCTCGCTCTGTCACCCAGGCTGGAGTGCAGTGGCCGGATCTCAGCTCACTGCAAGCTCCGCCTCCCGGGTTTTACGCCATTCTCCTGCCTCAGCCTCCCGAGTAGCTGGGACTACAGGCGCCCGCCACTCGCCCGGCTAGTTTTTTGTATTTTTTAGTAGAGACGGGGTTTCACCATGTTCGCCAGGATGGTCTCGATCTCCTGACCTCGTGATCCGCCCGTCTCGGCCTCCCAAAAGAATAACACAGGAAATCAGCTGGGTTTTGGCCATACCAAGGTAGGCAGGGCTGAAACATCAGAAGAAAGTAAAAACAGGCTCCAACCACACCTACCCATTTTGACCCACATCCCCAATCATGTAGATAACCATGGAAGCTCATTGCCTTATACCCCCATTCATCCATCCTTGTAAGAGACATGCTTAAATTAATTTTACATTGTACATTTGTAGAGTTAGATTTCAGGTACAATCCCTTGTAGATTACATCTACATTTGTAGATTTGGATTTCAGGTATGATCCCTTGAAACTTTGATTGTTAAACTCTTCCTTGACAAAATTTCAGAAGTCCACACAGATAGCAATAGTATTAGATTGAACCAGAAGAAATTGCCAATATTTGATAATTCTTCACCTATAAAAAAAGTATTATGTCAATATTTGATAATTCTTCACCTAAAAAAAAAATCAACAGTGCAAACATTCTTAATCTGATTTCTTTCAACCTCTAATTGGACCATGAATGGCTTTTAAAAGTGTCTCTCAGCACTCTTAAAATTGTGTAAAGCTTTTATGACTAAGAGATTATGTGACTTTATTTCTGGCGGGGGGTAAAGGCACAAACATCAGTAAGTTTTCTAATCTATGGTTTCCTGCTTACCCCAAACTAAGAACATTGGTTCAGTCAACAGAATATAGAGCTTAAAGTGGGAAAAACCAAGTTCCTTCCTCTCTAGCATTTACCTAGGGAAAGTCACTTAAGCTTTCATAATCCTAGTTTCCTCTTGTATAACATATCCTTTATATCTTGAGGCTACTGTTGTTCAAAAATATCAAAAAGGAGTAAAATCACAATGAGTGCAATGGACCCACCAGCAGAGCCTATAATCAGGCTTGACAAACTGTGAAGTGCTATACAAACAGAAGGTGATACCTGCCTACTTTCTCCTGGTCTAAGGTCTTCCGTTTCCCTGTGGAATCAGGAAGTGCCATAGATGAGTGAAAATGAAAAGGCACAGAAAAAAAACAACAACCCAGTAACCAAAAGCATTTTAAAACCTCAGAGAAGATTCTTTTCAAGTTTGTGGTGTAGTTTCAGGATCTGCTATCCAGTGAGCACCACGAAGGATGACCTGGAAGTTGAAATGCTTGGCTTGGGAGCATATTGAATGTGTCTGCGCCCAGCAGGCAGATTGAAGGGGGATTTCTTAAGCCCAAGCAGTTCTGCATCAGAGACACTTTCTTTCGATCTTACCCCTCACCGGTGACCAATGGTTAGATTGTGTAGTTAACATGCAGCCTTTGGATGAAAAATCAACTGAGTGTGTGAGACTGGCTTTCCCCATCTCTCAGAATCTATCTATCTATCTATCTATCTATCTATCTATCTATCTATCATCTATCAATCAATCAATCAATCTATCCTTTGTACATGTTCTCTTTGTTTCAAAATATTTTGTAATGAATTTACTGAGCTAATTTTACTAGCAATCCCTCTATCATGATACCAGTTCTCAGACCTGAGAATCACTTGCTTTTCTAACAGGACTTGTCTCCTACCTGATACCTAGCTAAAGTTTTTCTTCCTTGTAAGAGACATGCTTAAATTAATTTTCCATTGTACATGTAATCTATGAATTTAATCTCTTTGTTAAAACAAATAATAAAATGTTAGATATAGGTAATAATTCTTTTGACTTTCTAGCACTTTGATTTTTTTCTTATGGGGCATCAGTGATGCACATCTCAGATCTGAGTAGCCCCTGAGAGGTCTTTCAGGAGAGCTTTGTCATGAAGAGGACAGCTGTTCACAAACATGCATTTAGAGTGATCAGAGGAGTGTCATACTTGCAGTGGCAAAGGTGACACAGGCGTACAGCAGAGCTTCCTACTGTCAAAGTGTCTTCCTGATGTTTCTGCTTGTCTTTCATGTCTAGGAGCATAAAATTCATTATTTGTCTCTAATAAAGTAAAAATAGTCTGGACTCTCTTTATATATATATAAAATGTATTTCTGTTGTACAATTCCTTATATTTCCATATAAAATGTATTCTATATATGTATGTATTACTCATTTAAATGTATTTTTAAGATTGCTCTTTCCACAGCCAAGTCACAAATGTATATGTAAATATATATATGTATTTATATATTTTTATATATGTTAAAATATATATTTATATATTTCTAAATAAATATCTTATATGTAAATATATTTATATTTAAATTAAAGTCACATATACATATTTGTTACTTGGTTTTGGAAAGAGCAACTTAAAAAATATATTTATGAATATAATAATGAATACACTTTTAGATTTCTATTTATAGTGCCAATTCTAGAAGTTTCTGTGTCTCTATGTACAGTAAAAATAGATTTTTAACAAATACATTTTAAAATAAATTTCTGAAAAACCTGTAAGAAAAGTTATATATGTATTTTTAAGGTATAATTTTATTTTTCATAGACTCAATTTATAAAGTAGAGATATATTCTATACCAAGGGCCTACAATACTGATCATTTCCATGGAATTAGATCTTGGAATACCAATTCACATTTCTACAAGTATCACTTGAAAATAGCATATATGAAATATTTTAGGCTATACATTTCAGAAAATCACAATTCCCTATATATTAAACATACAAATGTATGTTTAATTAAAATTTTTTTTTCACCTTTTTCCTACATTGTAAATAGGCTAATTTTCTTTTTTGAAATACAAGTTATTGAACATTGAATTCTTACTAAATAATAGTCACCATTCTATGTATTTTTACCTGATTTCATTTAATATTCATAGTCAAGCTATCACTAACATCTCTATTTCTTAGTTGCAGAAAAGAGAAACCCTAGGCTCAGAGAAGAGAGATATATTGCTCAGATTAACCAGCAAATAAAGATCAATCCAAGAATTGAACCCAGGGTTTCTGCCTGGCTTACTCTCTCTCTAGGACTGTGAATTTACTTGGTTCCTTTTGCCTCTGCTTGAATTTATTATACATGTATATGCAGATTCATGCTGGTTTCTATTTTTGAAGATCCAGTAGCTGTATGAGAGTTCACACTTTCTTGTGCTAGTTGCTGTTGTGAACGTACATGGGGTCCGAGTGAACGACACTTGGCTACCTTTCTGTGTCCCTGTGAAAGGAAATGCCCAAGACTCAGCATTCCATAACTTGATCAAACACTTGTCTCTGTTTGCTTTGTGTAGCCTAAGACTCCTCTCTGCCCGTGTCTCCTTTGTAAGCCTCACCTGGGGTTTTCCTACTTAAGCCATGGCCTGGAACTCCTGGCATAGCTTCTTCCCACAAATCATGGCACAGAGACACTGCCACCAGGAACAGGCAAAGTGATTTTATATTCAAAGACCCATGGAACAAGGAGGCATATTGCTAGGAGATGAAAAATAGGTTGGAGATTTAGGCAGGACCTTCAAAATGTAGAAACTCACACCATAAGACCTACCTTTATTAACTAGTTTCAGGCGGGTGAGATCTATTTTGGGATCCAACAGAAGGTGGGAAGGCTGGGCTTCCTCCTTGTTGAAACCACCCTACTCTTCATGCCTGAGACCTAATGGGGTGAAGTCACCGGGTACTTGTTTGGATTCTGTTCCTGGCTCAGAAAATGACACAGAACTTTCTTCCAGTACTCAGGTCTCTTTTGTGGTGTATGAAAAGGAAGAGGTTGTGGGAATTCCCAGGGAGCTTTGATGTCATTTGCTGTTGGAGCTGAGGGCTTTGAGTTGGGCTCTTGGTTACCTTAGGGTGTGTTTCATGTCTAGCCCTCATCCAGACAGGGACAAAGGACTTCATATGGCAAGCATAACCTTGGGCCTGGATGTTTCTTAAGTTATGAAGAAATATTTGTTACTTCAAAGAGGAGAAATAAAAAGGGGGGAAAAGACACTGTGAAAAGAGAGTGTGTAGCTGGTCTTTCCCTCAAAGAAGGAGAGAAAGAAGGGAGAGCTGTGCTGCTTTGACCACTGAAAATCATAAAATAATCCTAATTAAGCCAGCAGTGCAAATGAACACTGTAAACACACTGCCAAAGCTCAGGAAAAATCAGTCTGTGGACAAGAAAGAATTCTTGTTAAAATGAAAAACATGTTTTACTCTCCTGCTCCCCACTTTTAGAGGAAGGCCCTGTCATTAGATGTTGCACCCTGCTTTTACACTGGGAACAATTTTCCTGGAGCTTCATCACTCTTAGAACCCGATAAAAAGCCAGAGAAAGGCACGTAGAACTTTGTAAGGTTCAGTTCCAGATTCTGATCGTACAACACCCATATAACACCAGGGACAGTTGGGATTTATTCTCAATGGAAATTAAGAGAAATATTCAGCTATGGGAAATAAAATGAAAGTAGAATTACCGTATCAAATAAGTCCGGTGTGGAAGATGAACACTAGACTCTCAGCAGTAGCAAGAATCTGCTCTTCATCATCCAACATCTCTAAGATGTTTTTCTTTTTCTATCAAAGGATTTCTAAGGACAACACTTCCATAGCTCACTCTGAAAGCCTGTTTTAGTGTTAATCACCCTAACCATCTAGGGACATACCTGATTAATACATGAATTTTCCTGTGTCCCATTGTTGGCTCATTTTCCTGGCCAGGGACTGGGTATACATGCTTGGTGCACCCAGAAGATGCATAAGGATAAACGGTTGGGCAGATTCTAATTTCAGAAGCAAGAGACTCTGCAACAGCATCTCTACCATGTCAGAGTTCACAAGCTATGTGAGAGGTTCTGATACAAATTTGGGGGAGAGATAGGAAGATGAGGAAAGATAACTAGACATGGCAGTTCAGAACTTGGAACAGTTTAGAGCAAGATGCTAGTTTGATGATTCTCTACTGCTTTCACTTTGGCAATAAGGAGGTACTTATGGCACTGGCTATGCAGTGATTTTATTGTCTCTGGCAATGGTTTCTTTAAATGATTCTTTTGAGAAATTTAAAGAAAGACAGGTTCAAGTAAAAAAAAAACAGTTGAGGTATCAGTCTCAGAAAAAGATAAGATGTTCAGCATCTGAAAATTATTTTTCCATGTGATCTTGATGTTTGATACAACCTTGAATACCTTTCTGTGTCTACTCCAAATTTTTACCATTTGTGAAAAAAAAAGGAAGCTCTTACTTTATAAATGGTGAGCTCTCCAAGAAGAATAAAAATGGTATGGCACATGTCTTGATAGCTCAGTGAAAATAATGACTCATACGTAAATGTGCTTATGCTTAGGTGTGTTTCAATAGACCAGGAGTGGCCAGAGCAATTTTTATTTTTTTGACAACTGATGGCCTAGTTCCTGGAGAGCATCGGCAGCCGACAGTGACTCTCTACCTGACCGATGTCCGTGGAAGCAACCACTCTCTTGGTGAGTCTGACAAATACCCCTTTAGGGCCACTGGAGGACAACCCGCTAGACCCAGAAGTCAGCTTGATGTCTGTCTTTTATGTTGTCTGGGATCTCGCCTACATCATACATCTAGGTTTTGGCATCATACACCTATTAAGAGGATAAAATGAATACAAGATATGGAAACATGGTACTAACAATTACTAACAATGGCTGAAAATATGATTCATCTCCATTTATCTTCAGGAACCTATGGACTGTCATGCCAGCATAACCCACTGATTATCAATGTGACCCATCACCAGAATATCCTTTTCCACCATACCACCTCAGTGCTGCTGAATTTCTCATCCCCACGGGTCGGCATCTCAGCTGTGGCTCTAAGGACATTCTCCCACATTGGTCTTTCGGCTCCCAGTAACTGCATCTCAGAGGACGAGGGGCAGAATCATCAGGGACAGAGGTACAAAGTTCCCTTTCTTTCTTTTGTTTCCTTTTCTTGTGGCTGTAATGAATGGCTCACATTTACATAGTGTTATGTATAGAGTGTTTGCTCAATCACTAACTGAAAAATGAATTTGGGAACTACTAAAAAGACATAGGAAGCAAGGAAAGAATAATCTGTGGAAGGCACACTTGGGTTTTATATTTTGTTCTTCTTTCCTTCGCTGACCACAATTTTTATGTAAATATTTAATGTCTTTACAAGGTCTTAACATCTTTTTTACATATAAAACCACCAACTTCAAATCAACATTGTTATATAAACTGCCAAAACTTCTCTGCCAAAAACTCAATGTTCCCTAAGCAATGTATATTTTTCCACTTATTTCTACCTGGACAGTGTATATAGCAAGTTTAACAATTACTTGCTAGGGCGTGTCATATAATCATTTAGAATTATATGTGGAAATAGGAAATGCATTAGCTACATATGTCTTTCTGTGGATGTCTGTGATTGTCATCGCCTAGACAGATGTGACTATGAGGTTCACTGGCATCTCAGCAGCAGCTATTGGAGGGATTGTACTCACAGTGTTGGTGTGCCCAATGTTAGGGGAAGGAGCCTCCCAAATACAACAATCTGTTCTGCATTTCAGCTAGAATCATTCTATACATGGTCTAATCAATTGAGTGAGACTACAGGTGACAGGGTTCATTCCTCAGAGAAGGAGGTGAGATCACTTACTAGTTGCTAGGTGATTATGATCCTAGTGACAAAAGCTGGGGTTCCGAGAAGTACTCCATCACCAAAAAGAAATTCTGGTGCCACAAAGCTTATTCAAGGTATCCCAGACACTCAGACCTCACAGGGATGGGCAGTAGAGAGTACTAGTATAGTATGTTAGTTATCTATTGCTGTGTAGCAAGTTATACCAAAAGTCAATGGCTGAACACAATAAACATTATCTCACAGTTTCTGTGGTTGAGGAATCTGGATACAGCTCAGCCGGGTATCTCTGGCTTAAGATCTCTTATGAGGTTGTAGTCAGGCTGTTGGCCAAGGCTGTAGTTACCTCAAACCTCAAGCAGAGCTGGAGAATTCACTTCCAAGCTCACTCCCGTGGCTACTATCAGGCCTCAGAAGATCCGCATCCAAGCTCACTCATAGGTGTTGGCAGTGAGCATGCTCACACAGAAGTGGCTCAATTCCTTGCCAAGCAGGCCTCTCCACAACTATCTGAGTGTCCTTGTGACATGGCAGCCAGTGATCCAGGACAGAAAGAGAGCCAAAGACGGTGAACACATGAGAGGAACACATGCCCAAGAAGGAAGCCACAGTCTTTTCATAACATAATATTGGAAGTGACAGTCCATTACTTCTGGCATATTCTATTCCTTAGAAGTGTCAGTCCATACCCAAGGGGAGGGGTTGGCATAGGGGCATGAATCTCTGGGGGCCAGTAATAATAGTTTATGTTAACTAAGCATTAACTATAAGCCAGGTATTGTTCTAAGTGTTAGAAAGGGATAAACAGTAAGGGGTATTGAATATCATAAGGTTAACTAGTTCATCTACAACTTTAAAGTCTTCTTTCTTAGTGAACAAATGCCTCCAAATATTAACACAAGAATGTAGACTATTAAAATAACATTTATTAGAATTATGGCCTCTCACTCTCATGTATTTTCAAATTATATTCTCTACTGGCTCTACCTCTGGCCTTAAGCCATACAGCATTTCTTTCAGGTCCCTGAAACATGTGTTCTTGGTGAGCTTTGCACATAATGTTCCTTTCCTACTTTCTTGACTGCCTTCTAATCCTTCTTTACTTAACTCATACTCTACCATCAAGATTCACCTTCTGTGAAGTTTTGGCAAACTTCCTCACTGTTCCCATAGGACATACTGCATGATGCAAACTCTGCAAAATCAGCTGTCACATTAGGTGGTAACTATTTATTTACTGGTTGTTCTTTCTCATTAAACTCTGAGCTTCCTGTAGTGGATAATTCTGCTCAGTATCTCTGAATACCTACAGAGGGCCTAGCACATAGTAGGTATGAGAAACTGTTTTGGATGACAGTTGCCAGCTTTATCTCTAAATACTCCATGGAACAGAACTGAACAAGAAAAACAAAAAAGTAGAAGTTACAGCCTTTCTAGACAAGAGGAACAAGAATTCCCCTTACAATCATAGCTGTGAAGTTTCAACAAAGAAGTTGATTAATTGTAATTACTGCTGCTAGTTCTTTACTTCTTCTCATGTGGCACTGTGGGAAAAACAAGTTTTATATGCATGCATGCAAACCAGGAGAAATAGGATATGATTCTCCAGTTTACACTGTGTATCTGGAATGCATAAGCATTTCCAAACCACATGTGACTGACAGGAGCCATGCAAATTGACTTTTCCTTGTCAGCCAGCAAATCAGTGCAATGTAGTAAATTTTGATATACAGGGAGCCTAGTAAATCTCATATACTTTAATTGTGAAGATATCTGAAACCCAAATCCCTATGTATTCTCAAAGAGTCAAAGTGTTTTTGCAGCCTGTATCGATCACGGTTGTATATGTAGATGTACCACAATATAAAACCCTCAAATTCTGGGCAGTGAGAGGGATTCCTGGCTACCTCCTTCTTACCCCTTATGACCTGAATTCCACTGATACTTACATGGGCAGGGGAGAGCTGACAGATGCCTGCCAGTAGAAGATGTGTTTTCCATTTTGTATTTAAACATTACTGACCAGTGGCCCATCCCTCCTACAACACTACACTTTAAAATCAACCTGATTGGCCCACAGAATCTCAGATGAAAGCCAGGAAACCTAAGTCTGCCTCTCCAGTGATGTTCATCATGATCTTTGTCTTGGACAAAGTAATTTCTCCTTGCTTCCCACTTAACTACTAACAACACAGAAGAATACGAAAACTCTTATCAATAGGAAAAAGCAAGGCTGGCAGCCAGAATCTGGGAGGATTTCCTCCTGATTACAAATGTATTGGGGTTAAATTGAGAAATATAATTGGAAATCAAAGCATACACTTTTTATTTTCTGGAAAGAAAAAAGCATTTAAAGAATAGAGCCATACTAAAAGAGGAGAGGGAAACAGGTTATTCTTCATTCCCTGGCTCCCTTAACTTTGTTCTGTCTCAGTCTTGTTTCCCATTCTGTTATGATGACTACCCAGTTTATGACCCTTTGGGCTTATTCTACTGATCATGAACCCCTTAGTCTTGAAAACCAACTTTAGTTTTCCTGATTTTGGCTACCAGTGCTCAAGAAGAGCTCAATTCATTCTTACCCTCCAATTGTTTCCAGCTCTAGCCACTTTAGGGATAGGTTCTGCACAACTTGCCACAGTATCAGGAGCAGGCAAACCTCCAACCATCCCAGGATTGTGTTGATGGCTTTGGGAAGTGGAAACCATCTATTTTATTAACGTAATGGGATTTGCAGTGTGTCTGAAATATAATCCAGACACCATTATGTTAACATACCTAAGTGAGTGAATTCGTTTACAGACAAACAGGACTCTTTCTACTTTGGAAATTTACAAGGTCAAGATAGAAGAGTTTACCAGTAGGCAAGAATTGCTGATGGGCATGTGGTTTCTCCTATCGAATTTTGTTCTTCCAATCCAATGGATACAATGAAAAAACAATGATTGTAATTTCTGCGACTTACCTGATAATATATCCATAAGATCTCTGAGTGCTGAATCTTCAAAAGATATAGAAACATTTCCAGGACATGGATTGATGACAATAATTGAGACTTTTGACTACTCTACTCATCTCTTTACAGAATTTACACTTTTTCTTCAATCTGCATAGAGTTCCCTGTTTAGCTGGTTGAGAATGTGGTGTCAACCTTTTATGCAATTGTGCTTCTTTCATTTTTCCCTTGTATTCCAAACTGTTTTTGATTTACATAATTTTATGTTAGATAGTTAAATATATAATTTTTTTGTGAGCCTTTTATCTTTATTAGGATCATACATCTTGCCAATCCTTTTACCCCTTTAAATGCTTGTGTCTTTGTATTCTACTCTTTCTGGAATTAAAATTTCTATCCTTGCCTTCCTTTTGTTTGTATTTGTTTGATAAATATTTGCCTTTCTTTTATTTTTAACCTTTCTCTGTCTTTGCTGCCAGTGAGCCCCAGGCACATAGCTTCACTGCACTGTTCACAAAGACACTCAGATTTTGCCATGTCCAACTACTCCAAGATTTTATTCCAAAAGTGTATCCCATGATCCTCAAGCTTCTAGGATTCTTTAGGACTCAGTAGCATTTTACCTTTAGGACGTTTATCTCCCAATATATAACAGCTTTTGCCACTGGTTCCACACCCTACCCCAGCTCACTAAGACTTTTATACTTCCTAACCTGAAGTCTTGAAATGAGTAAAGAAAAGGCAGTACTGGTAGGAATAATGGCTGGAGAATAGATCTCTGACCCATGCAAAACAGGGCCCAGTTTTCTGGTCTTTACAGGGGCCAGGAAATGAAGAAAGAATGACCTGTTTTTTTCCTTTAGTATGGATTCATTACTTATTCTCTCCTTTTCAGGAAATAAAAAATACATGGTTTGGTTTCCAATGCTGTTTCTCAATTTAACTCCAATACATTTTTCAATCAAGAGAAAATCCTTACAGATTTTGGTTGCCAATCTTGGTTTTTGGTATTGAAAATAATTTTCATATTTTTCTATATTGTTGGTATCTAAATGGGAAGCAAAGAGAAATTACCTTATAGTATTCTTGTGAGATTAACTGAAAATAATACATGTGAGATTTGTAGCACCTTCTAACACCAGGTTGGAGTACCACCTGGGGCAATTTTCACAGTATTCCCCATCTTTATTTTTTGCCAATCAGGTGTGCTAGTTATCAATAAATTTGTTCATTTCCTCTTGGTTCCAAATCCAGCCTCATCACCTATACTGTAATAGTAGAGCTGGATTTTTATCACTATTTATCCTTTGCCAACTGGCATCATGTTACGCATCATCAGTAGAGGGTGCTAGAGAGACAATGCCAGAGGAGGGGTTTTCTCTGCTGTTTCTGGTGTGATTTCTTCTCTTTTGTTGCTGTGACATGCTTGGCCAGTGGTGTGCAGCACACCTACAGTCAAATACAGCAGACATTTTTTCAGTTGGCTCTTCATCACAATCAACCAAACGTGGCAGCTTGAGAAATTGTGATGCTGCTTGAATGCCGTGGATTACTAGCATCCCATATTCCAATGGTAAGGGACTCAGCATTGTACTCAAGACCAAACGCACAATCAAACTTGTCCCCAAATCCCATCCTTGTGAATCTATCTTCTAATATTAACCCCAGTACCATTCCATCTCAGTTGGTATCCAATCAGGACACAGTAATTAAAATAGAGAAGTTTCATAAAAGTAATTATTAACCAGTAATGGAATTAACTACTAAAGGGTAGGGAGAACTCTAACGAATAAAAGAATGATTGATAAAGGCAGCAACCATTACTTTTAGGAGTGATAGAAGAGTATCCAAGAAAGGAACAAATATGGAAGAGGCCGCCAACCCAAAGCTGAGGTTCAGATCTCATTGGAAGAGGTGGGGCTGTGGCACGTTGTGTGGCAGAGAAGTTGTGGAGGTTCTACAGAATGGAATGGGGCTGGTAGTCAGTAAATGCTCACTGGGGTGCACGTAAAAGCTCATGAAGAAGCTGGCTCTGGAACACAATTGGGACTTGCTGGAAAGCTGTCACTGTGGTGCTGCTGGAACTTTCTGGGAGTCTCCCCACTGGGCACTAATGAAACTTGATGGGAGACATCCACAGGGTGCCACTGAGACTTGTTGAGAAGCCAGCTAAGATGCTGGTAAGACTTGCTGGGACATGTGGAGTATCCTTGAAACTCACTAGGTGGTGAGCACCACTGGTTGTCCCACACGTGGCTGGAGAAGCAAGGAGAGGAAAGCACATAGGAATGAAGGCAAGCCTCTTCATCCTGCAATGTCTCTCCAGTGCCATCTACTGAAGAAAAAAGTGACATGCTAGCTGGTAAAGAGAAATATTTTCATGGTCCAGCTCTAGTATCATAAAGCAGAGCAATGAAGGGTGGATTTGGAACTGAGAGGCAATAAGTTGAAAACCAGCAGAGAAAGTCTTGTCAAATAACCAAGAAGAAACCCCTTTTCTCTGTGTCTTTTGTGTTCCACACAGGAGTTCTTTCCTGGCTTCAATACTATTTTTCTTTTTCTTTTTCTTTTTTTTAGAGACAGAGCATCACTCTGTCACCCAGGCTAGAGTGCAATGGCGCGATCTCGGTTCACTGCAAGCTCCACTTCCCGGGTTCACACCGTTCTCCTGCCTCAGCCTCCCAAGTAGCTGGGACTACAAGCGAATACTATTTTTCAGTATAATTTCTGAATAGATTTGAGCTAATTAGAAATTCTTTTTTTAATGTTTTGAACTTAAGTCCTAGACCAACATAAAGTATAAATACCTTATTAGTTTATTCAGTATAAATACACATTCTGATTGAGATGGAAAACAAGTAACAGATACTCATAAATATAAAATCCTAGTGGGTTCTAAGGTTTGCCTTAAACTGTAACTTATCAAAGTCAAGTGTTCCAGTATAAAATTGAATAGGATATTAATTTTTTAAAATAAATATCCATGTGGAAACTAGGGTTCTTTCTTCTCTCTCTTGTTCTCACTCTCATTATATGTGTATATGTATGTGTGTTTGTTTGCATGTGTGTATTCATGTGTGTTGGTGTATAGAAAGAGATAAACTATTTGTTGTTCAGAAACCATTTAAGTGACTCAGTTGAACAGGAATAATTTTTCAGTTTAGGAAACTGAGACTTAAGTGCACAAATTTACTTTATTTGGGATTAGCAAAAGTAAGACTAGAATCCAAGTAACTTGTTTCTAGGAAGGAAAGCTATTATATAAATGGCAAACTATTTCAGAAATCTACTCTCATGTCTACTACTCTTCAAGAAATCCTCCCACTCTCTCTCAAACCATATTTTGATTCAGGTAACAAGAGTTTAACTAGCCCTAGAATAATCAAATGACAGCTGTATTTTACATCTACTTATATAAACGGGCATATTGGTTTAGAGGAAATGATGACTTGTAAATTCAGGCTCCAAGTAATACAGGCGAGCTGGAGAAACCTGATGGAGTAGGTTACCAAGGGGAAAATTGTAAAGATACTTTGGACTTTTGGGAAAGTGTAGGAAATATTTAATTCAGATTAGGGCAATTTTATGGGCACAACCCAGAGGATTTGAGGTCAATAGAAAAAGAGAAGTTTTGACCCAGCTTCTCTGGGGTCCTAGCCCAGACCAAAAAAAATTAAAAAATAAAAATCTTGTTTCTTAGAAAAGAAAAAAAAATCTGAAGAAACATATTCCACTCTCTCTGAGATTAAAGTACATCTAATCCAGGAAAAGAAACATAATTTTGAAAGTCTGGCTTATGTGTGTATTAGTTTTCTAATGTTGTGTAATAATACTACTATAAATATAGCAGCTTATAACAATGCTTATTTATAATCTTACAGTTTCTGAGGGTCAGGATTCTAGGCAAGGCTTAGCTGGGTCATCTGTAAGGCTATAATGAGGTGTCAGGAATGTGTTCTCATTTGAAGACTTGACTGGGGAAAGTCCACTTCCAAGTTCACATGGCTGTTGGTATTTGGTTCCAAAAGACTGTCACACTGAGGGCTTCAGATTTTTTGCCGGATGTTGCACAGAAGCCACCCTTACTTCCCTGCCACATAGTCCACTCCATTGGGAAGCTCACCTATGGTAGCTTGTTTCTTCAAAGTCAACAAGACAAAGAGTCTCTCAGCAAGTAAACTCCAATCTTTTGTAACATAATCACAAGTGTTACAGCTTGTCAACTTTGTATTCAATTGATTAGCATCATGTCACTGGTCCCACCCACACTCAAGTTGAGGAGATTATGCAAGGGTAGGGATTTCAGAAGGCAGGGATTATTTCCATCACAATAGTTTAGGCTGAGATAGGCGAATGTATGCAGTACCCTTGGAGTTAGCTGACTACATGTGTCTCATATCCTGACAGAGCCACATGCTATAGCCATGTAGTTTCAACTTACTAGACAGTTTAGGACACAAGGGATACACAAATAACTTGCTTGTAGGAAAAAAGCATGAAGGAAAAGTAGTGATTCCAAGAGTAAGGTCTTTTCATAGAAATTCCCCAGCTCTTGATAGGTGGATTATCCAAGCAGTTCTCTACCAGAGAATGTCCTCGCAACTCTCTTTCATCCAGGAAAAAACACATCTGTTTTATGAATGATACCTGTCCAGATTTTTTCCCCTTATTCTTTAGTCTGCTTCAGAGCCACCTTCTTCATGGCTCACCTGGTATTTTTATAGTATCATCAAAATGAAATTTAATCAGTAATGTTAATGTGTTTCCTAGAAAATAAGATTACAGTCATGTACCACATTACAATATTTTTCTCAGTGAAAGACTGTATATATAATGATGATTTCATAAGATTATAATACAATATGTTTTGCTGTACCTTTCCTATGTTTAGATTTGTTTAAATATACAAACACTTATAATTGTGTTACAATTGCCTACAGTATTTGGTACAGTAACATGTGTACAGGTTTGTAGCCTAGGAGCAATAGGCTACACCATGTAGCCTGTGTGTGTACTAGGCTGTATCATATAGGTTTGTGTAAGTACACTCTATATTTGCACAATCAAATCACCTAATGACACATTTCTCAGAACATATCCCAATGTTAAGTGACACATGACTGTATATAAAAATACAAAAATTAAAAAGTTGTGGTTACTGTTTCGATTACGTTTATTCTGATTATTTTTATAATGATGGATAATTGAGAGTTAGCAATTTTGATCCAGTCTGGATCATACACATATTTGACCACATTGGTGGTCATACACATACACCAATGTGGTCATATATCTGTATGAATATATGTGTGTGTGTATGTGTGTGTTTGTGAATATGTTTCACTTTATGCAAGACAGTCTTGAAAAAGGTTAATGCGATATGCATTGAATTATAAAACTAATTTTTAAAATGATTTAAATTTTTAAGTGGTTGTGCCATTCAAAAGAGCATTGTTGTTTTATTTTTAAGGTCTTTATTCTTTTAGAGCAGTTATAGGTTCACAGAAAAATTGAAAGGAAGCTACAGAGATTTCCCATATATCCACTGACCTCACCCATGCCTAGCCACTCCTGCTATCAACATCCCCCACTAGAGTGAGACATTTGTTAAAACTGATGAACCTACAATGACATGTCATAATCACATCAAATCTATAGTTTGCATTAGAATCCACTCTTATTGTTTGTTGTGCATTCTATGTATTTGGGCAAATGTGTAATGATATGTATCCATCATTATAGTATCACGCACAACATTATCACTGCCCTAAAAATCCTCTGTGTTCTGCCTATTCACCAACATACCCTACATCCCTGCTGTCCCAAACTTCTCACAACCATTAATATTTTTACCATCTCCATCATTTTGCCTTTTCCAGAATGTCATATAGTTGGAATTACACAGTGCATGGAATTACACAGTTTTCAGATTAGCTTCTTTCACATCGTTACATGCATTTAAGTTTCCTTCATGTCTTCTCATAGCTTTATAGCTCATTTCTTTTTATCATTGAATAATATTCCATTGTGTGAATATACAACAGTTTATTTATCCATATACCTATTGAAGGACATCTTGGTTTCTTCCAGGTTTTGGCACTTATGAGTAAAGCTGCTATAAATATCCATGTGCTGGCTTTTGTATAGACATAAATTTTAAAATGTCTTTGACTAAATACCAAGGAATGTGATTGCTGGATCATATGGTTAAGAGGATGTTCAGTTTTATATGAAGATATATCGTTTTTTAAGAAAAACATAAATATTGTACAGAGCAATGGCATCCTCAGATCTTTTTCCTCTTCTCCTTCTTTTCTTTTTTCTTTTCATCATAAATCTTTATTTTTCTATTTACTTAAATAAAAGTAAGCCTGTACTCTTGAACAACATGTAAATTAAGAGTACCAACCCTGTACAGTAAAAAAAATGCATATAAGTTTTGACCTCCCAAAAACCTAACTATTAACAGCCTACTGTTCCCTGGAAGTCTTACTGATAACATAAACAATTGGCCAGGCGTGGTGGCTCACGCCTGTAATCCCAGCACTTGGGAGGCCAAGGCAAGCAGATCACCTGAGATCAGGAGTTTGAGACCAGCCTGGCCAACATGGTGAAACCCTATCTCTACTAAAAATACTAAATTAGCCTGGTGTGGTAGTGGGCACTGGTAATCCCAGCTACTTGGGAGACTGAGGCAGGAGAATTGCTTAAACCCAGGACATGGAGGTTGCGGTGAGCTGAGATTGCACCACTGTACTCCAGCCTGGGTGACAGAGCAGGACTCCGTCTCAAAAATCAAAACAAAACAAAACGACAACAATAACAACAAACAATTAGCACATATTTGATATACTAAATGTATTATATACTACATTCTTACAAAAATAGTAAGCTAGAGAAAGGAAAATATCATTGAGAAAATTGAGGAAGAGAAAATCTATTTACAATTTATTGAGTGGAAGTGGATTATTATAAAATTTATAAAATCTGAGTCAAGGAAAAATAATGAATTCACGCATTGTGTTATTATATGGTCCTATATGCAAAGCAAAAATCCTTAAACCGAGAATTTACCTTTTGCATTAAAAACATTTACCAATAGGCTGTTATTATGGACATCATTTGGAGTCCAGCCTCTAGCTCTTGTATATTTATCATAAACCTGAACATATACATATAATTAACATACCTGCCTTACTTTGCTAACCATGCTTATGTAAAGAAGAGTATCAAGTAATTTTCAAAAATGAGTAATCAGTGAATAATGTGTATTTGGTTTGGCTTGCAATGCCCCAGACTCACAGATAGAGACCTACAAATTTGTGACATGAATACTAATTTAGTCACCTTCATCATCTCTGTTAGCCTCTGTTCTTCAGGTTACTGTTCCCTGAAGCAGGGCCTGTGAAAATAAATAATCCTGGTAGAAAAATCAACAATTAGTCATCCAAATGACCCAAATTTTCCCTTTGCAGTTTATGAATTTGGGTAACATGCCATGTTAATCCTATCTTCAGGTTGACTTACTCCAGCTGCCTAGACTCCTCAGATCCCTGCCAATGGCACTGTGTGCTAGTGACACAAAAGATGTCTTTAGCCTTAGAAAGCTATTCTTAAGAAGGTGAATCTGCTGGCAGAGAAGACATAGCCTTATTCATTAAGTCCGATGCAGGTGATTTATGTGTTAACCTCTATTGTTCATGCAGAATTCACTGTAGACATGGAATTATAGTTAAGAAGTGGAGGAATGTGGTAGAAAGAATCGAAACTTTTCCGTAGAACTTCACTTTTATGTCTTTAATAGTCCCCAGAGCATTTCTGGGAGGAAGTGGCTGTCTCATTTAGGAGATGTAGAGACTCAGGTGTGAATATGTTTCTTCTTGGTTATACTATAGGTTACAAATTGAGCTGGAGCTAGCTTATAGGACGTCTGAGCCCCAGTCCAGGGAGAGGAAGCCAGGGCACAGCTCAGTACTTGGCCATTCCATCCCTGCTGTGATCAGTCTCTGAGTCTGGTCTTGGGAATAGCATTATTTCATCTCTATTATCTGTCATTCTGCTTCATGCTTTATTTTTCCCTGGAACCCTCAGCTGCTGCTTTACAGATTCCCATTGTGTTTCAATTATTTGGAGCTCAGGTTTGAAATGCCAACCCTTTTCCCTCCTCTTCCACCTGGATTGGGTTCCAAACCTTTCCAGCCTTCTTCTTCCTCTGCTCAGTCCTATGTAGAACCCCTTTTGATAGCCTCAAGATGTGAAGGCTCCTCCTTTTTTTTTTTTTTTTTTTGGCTTAGGAACTGCATTTTAAAGCATTTATTTTTTGACTCCTCATCTTTTATTTTTATCATCAGGTTTCCTTTTAATGTTCCTGAGTGACGGGAAATGTTCTCTCTTGCTGCTGGGAAAGGCACTATAGAAATGAAATATGTATTGCCTTTCTACTTATTTGATTATCTGCCGCCTCAAAGCAGTTTAACAAATTAACATTGAGTCTCTTATTTTCTACACAGTTTCTTTTAAGCAAGGAAAGAATTATAGCTGCTCAATTGCTCCCTTGCTTTCTTGCCCAACTTCCTTTTCCCAGAATGATTTGTCCATAAAATAAGAAGGAAGAAGGAAAACCCACTGGAGAGGATTCTGATTCCCCCGGCAGATGATGGATGGCCGGCTGGATGACAAGTCGGCTTTGGGAGGCACAGTGAGCTATTTGAGCCTTTTCAACTGCTTTTTTTTTTTTTTTTTTTTTTTGACTCATGAGGTTATAGAGGAAAAATGAAGGGGCCATGGACATGGTCTTTTGGGTGAGCTTAATGAAGTATGACTAAGACAATTCCAGAATAGCCTTTATTGAAACATTACTTTGTCTGAGTTTGTTCTTAGTGGGACACATTCTAAGAACTAACTAGTGAAAGCATTGGATCAAATGCTAGGAACAGGTGAAACCAGCTTAGGAAGACTTAGGGTTGAGGTCCACCCCCAAAGGAATAGACTGATTTTAAAACAACTCCTCCCTAGTGACTTATCATAGTCCCTGAAATTCCATCATTAAGAATTATTTTCTTTAAGTCTCTACAATCTCCAGAGGTCTCTTTAAAATAGTAAATAACTATATACTAGAAATAAAAGTGTTTTAAGTCTTTATCAACTATTTATAACAGAAGTATTCTCTTATGGATTTTGATAATCCAAAAAATGAACCCCATGGCCCTGCTGAAATGTAACCTAAGGTAGCCATTTAGAAGTTTTAGGGAACAAGAGAAGTAGAAAAAAGTGGTATTGAAAAGAGGGATGAATTAAAAATGTCACCTACTTCCCAATTTTGCTCAGGACTGGCCTTGTCGGTATAGTCTGTATTCATGGCAGCTGATGGAGAAAGCACAGAAAATAAAAGGAAACCAGTATTTCCAAGGTTCTGTCATTTTGCCAGCCTGCCAAGGAGACAGATGCTGTAGACAGATTTGACCATAAGCTCTGGTTGAAATGACTCTCAGGCCGTGTCTGGTTTTGTGTGCAACCATAGCTCTGCCGGCAGAGGAAGTCTGGAGACTGAAGTGGCAGCAAACTCAATGCCCAGACCCTTGCTTCTCACTTTTGTCTACATAATTTAGTCTCACTGCATGATTTTAGCACAGTCTATTCCCTTCCTCAGCCCTTGATTTCTCCATAAGCAAATGAGCCATCAATGTTGCAAGGCTCCAGCGGGTTAGGAAGAGCAAAAGAACAGAAGATAATAATACTCCAAATCTGATATCAACCAAGGACTGGTACACTCTAGGATTAGAAGATGACAGAAACAACATGAAGCTTCTGTTGGGGAGTCTAGAAATTTACAAGGAAAATAAACCAAGGAGAAGTAGGGAGAGGTAGAGTCCCAAAGCGACCCCACAGGTGTTTTATGTTCTTCTTACTTCTGCGTGTGAATTTGAGAGCCATTCAAGGAGCTGGATCGCAAATCCTTAAGACTTCCATTTAGCCATAGCTTATGTACAGCCCACAGAGAAGCCAGGCTACCCTGTCTTCCTGCCCTGTAGGTACTGTTCTAGGAGTGACACAGTCTGAAGCTTATGCCCATTAAACTTCATCACAGGGCTGTGTTGTTCTCACCTAACTCTTCATGTTTCACAGTTTCCCAGGCTCAGCCTATGAATGTAGTTGGGGAAGTGTCATTCCCTAGTGAATAGCTTAATTTGTGTGCAGGAATAAATAATAGAGAGAGAGTCAGCAGTGCAGTCCCTTGGAGGGTGCCAGTGATCATTGCTCTTTAGGAAGTGCCCCACAGGGAGATGGCTACTGCCTTTGCAAATCATGTGTGTTGGGAGGAGAAAAGCATGTAGAGTTGACGTTTGAACAGCACATGGATTAGGGCCACTGACGTTCATATAGTCAAAAATTTGCCCATAATTTTTGACCTCCCCACAGTTTAACTACTGAAAGCCTACTGTTGGCTGGAAGCATTACCAATAACGTAAAGTCCATTAACACATATTTGACATATCAAATATATTACATACTCTATTTTTATAATATTGTAAGCTAGAGAAAAAATCTTATTAGGAAAATCATGAGAAAAAAATTATTTACAAATTCTTCTTATTATTACTTTTTTTTTTTTTTTGAGAGTTTCACTCTTGTTGCCCAGGTTGGAGCGCAATGGCGCAGCACAATCTCGGCTCACTGCAATGCCCACTTCCTGGGTTCAAGCAATTCTCCTGCCTCAGTCTCCCAAGTAGCTAGGATTACAGGCATGTGCCATCACACCCAGCTAATTTTGTAGTTTAATACATGGCATTTCACCATGTTGGTCAGGCTAGTCTTGAACTCCTGACCTCAAGTGATCCACCCACCTCGGCCTCCCAAAGTTTTGGGATTACAGGCGTAAGCCACTGCGCCTGGCCATATTTACAATTTATTAAGTGGAATCATCATAAAGATCTTCATCCTCATTGTCTTCATGTTGAATAGGTTGAGGAGGAGAAAGAATAGGAGGGGTTGGCTCTGCTGTCTCAAGGGTGGGAGAGGTGGAAGAAAATATGTATGTAGGTGGACTGGCAAAGTTCAGACTCATGTTGTTCAAGGGTCAGCTAATATATACATTATCTTTTTGTCGTTTAAAATAAATGATTCTGCTTCCCTGGGCAAGTGCTAGGAAGCATATTAACTGCATAGTAGTCTGCAGTTTGAATTGTTTTCATTCTTTCTTTGGTATTCCAGAGATTTTATAATCTATGTTAAAATCATGAGTTCTGAAACTTGGTGAGAGACAGGGCTTTTGAAAGAGAGCACTTTTGGCTGTGTGATGTAAATCTGTTTCTCTTCAGAAAGACAGGGGGCCTGTAGATGATATTATTATTATTATTATTATTATTATACTTTAAGTTCTAGGGTACATGTGCACAACGTACAGGTTTGTTGCATAGATATACATGTGCCATGTTGGTTTGCTGCACCCATCAACTCATCACTTACGTCAGGTATTTCTCCTAACGCTATCCCTCCCCCAGCCTCCTACCCCCCAACAGGCCCTGGTGTGTAATGTTCTCTTTCCTGTGTCTGTGTGTTCTCATTGTTCAACTCCCACTTATGAGTGAGAACATGCAGTGTTTGATTTTCTGTCCTTGTGATATTTTCCTGAGAATTATGGTTTCCAACTTCATCCATGTCCCTGCAAAAGACATGAACTCATCCTTTTTTATGGCTGCATAGTATTCCATGGTGTATATGTGTCACATTTTCTTTATACAGTCTATTATTGATGGACGTTTGGGTTGGTTCCAAGTCTTTGCTATTGTGAATAGTGCCACAATAAACATACGTGTGCATGTGTCTTTATAGTAGCATGATTTGTAATCCTTTGGGTATATACTCAGTAATGGGATTGCTGGGTCAAATGGTATTTCTAGTTCTAGATCCTTGAGGAATCACCACCCTGTCTTCCACAATGGTTGAACTAATTTACACTCCCGCCAACAGTGTAAAAGCATTCCTATTGCTCGACATCCTCTCCAGCATCTGTTGTTTCCTGACTTTTTAATGATCATCATTCTAACTGGCATGAGATGGTATCTCATTGTGGTTTTGATTTGCATTTCTCTGATGACCAGTGATGATGAGCATTTTTTCATATGTCTGTTGGCTGCATAAATGTCTTCTTTTGAGAAGTGTCTGTTCATATCCTTTGCCCACCTTTTGATGGGGTTGTTTGTTTTTTTCTTGTAAATTTGTTTAAGTTCTTTGTAGATTCTGGATATTAGCCCTTTGTCAGATGGGTAGAGTGCAAAAATTTTCTCCCATTCTGTAGGTTGCCTGTTCACTCTGATGGTAGTTTCTTTTGCTGTGCAGAAGCTCTTTAGTTTAATTAGATCCCATTTGCCTATTTTGACTTTTGTTGCCATTGCTTTTGGTGTTTTATTCATGAAATGTTTGCCCATGCCTATGTCCTGAGTGGTATTGCCTAGGTTTTCTTCTAGGGTTTTTATGGTTTTGGGTCTTACATTTAAGTCTTTAATCCATCTACAGGCAAACATGGCAAAGCCCATATCCAGAATCAAAAATGAGTGAAGCAATTTGCCCAGCACTGGGACCTCCAAGTCTACTTCTGAACTTGCAAATAGGTCACATTCTGGGAAGAGATGGACATTTCCTGACAGATCTATTTTGAGGAGCCAAACTCTGTGCTGAGACTTAAATAAAGGGGCAGAGAAACTTCCACTTTCCCAGGTTACAGGAATGGAAGGAGAAGTCGGTTTGGCATAATAATTCAACATTTTTCTATCATGCGAAGGAAGAATCAGAATTACTGCTGAGATTCCTCTGTTTCCCTCAGATGAGAATCTTCAGAGGAGAAGAACTTGAATTAATTTTATTTTCCCAGTTAGTAGGGTTCTCAGCACCTCAAAGTACCAGCACTGGTCCTCCCAAGAAGGAAATATATTTAACATTTAACCTGGTTCCTGTCCTGCAAAGCAGAGATGAAGTCAGATGAGGAGGAAGCAGAATGGGGAGTCAGAATCAAGACTTTTTTTCTCTGTTAGTTTGGATAAATAGCAAAGCTATCTAAGGATGAATGCTGTTATTGTCGTTACATTTGGTTTTCCGTTGGTGGTGGGAAAATTAAATGAGGACTCTGTCTCATCCAGTCCACTGTGCATTCTATACATCCGACTCCTATCTGCTGCCAAATTCAGAGCATGTATTCCTTCTTAGCCCATACCCTCTTATTTCCATAAGAATCAATACAATGAAGTAAAATAATAGAGAAAAATCTGATCCTCTTTTACTACTTAACCTTCAAAGAGCTGTTTCTAGAAAGACCTCTGGGATTGCTATTTAGTCAGGGGTTGTACTTCTTGGATAAATGAATTACAATATTTTGTTTAACTAAACAACTGAAAAGTTGGGACATTACGCTAAAAAAATACACTGGGCAAGAAAGATTATGAGAAACTCTTTCTTGAGTTCTCTACCACATCCTGCCTGTTCATGGGTTTTCTGCACTCCCACCCCAATACCACCATCACCTCATCTGTGAAACTCAATACCATGTTAAAGCTGGAAGGGCCCTTTGATAGAAGCCAGTTCAACCCCATCATTTTACTAATTTGCAGATGGAAGGCCAGGATGGTTAAGATACTTGCCCAAGGTCCTAGAGGCCAGCAGGGGCAAGCCAAGACCAGAACCCAAGTCATGTGGCCTTGGTCTACTACTTTCTTCATCACACTGTATTGTTTCTTGAAAAGTGTGGTACAGATGCCAGTTTCTCTTCAGCAAAGCTAGATGCTAGATAAAAGTTGTGATCAGACTTTTATGAATGCCTGGGGGAAGGTGGATATTGACTTTAGAAAAGTTTATGAGCTGATGTCACCCTGATTTTAAGTCTGAGCTAAAACCCAATTAAGTGCTTCTTTGTTGTTACATTACAATCTTAGTGTTGCAGAAAGTTCTGAAATATCGCATCATTTCTTTTGGGCTAAGTTTTCTCATTTAATACAAGAAATTTGAGTTGAATTCTCTTTAAGATCTGTTTCCATTTTAATGAGCTCTGGTTCCTCTAAAATGGTTGTTAAATGCCCACCCTCCCCCACCTCCATCACAATCAGGAAATGGGGTCTTTAATCTTTCACACATTCTTACATAGGAGAAAAAATGATTTTAGTACTGATTCTGACCGACTCTGAAGTATTGTTGTAACCTTCTGAAGTTCTTTCAGGTTGGCTCAGACCCTCAGGGGAACCCTGAACCAAAGCTTCAGGGCAGCTGTAGGCAGAATAACAGGACTTTGCCTATTTGTTAGGAACTACTGAGCTCCGCAAATATGGACTTGGGTTGGAAGCTGTGCCAATGTCCCTGTGATGGTCTCAAAAAATGACGACTAAAAGAGCTGCCTGGTTTGGCATTCTCTGGGGGACAGTTCTTGGAAAGTTTGTTGGTGGGGCTGGCCACTCTATCTGCAAAGAATGATGTCTGTTTTCTGGTGTCTACCTTACCCTGTTCCTCGCTAACTATTGAAAGATGTAGGAAGACTTTGGGAACCTGCCCCTAAGTCTGAACCTGCCCCTAAGTCTGTCTTCCGATATAAAGGTTGACTCCTTTCAGTATAGAATTATCTAACGTTGTTAGTCAGGAGTTAAGAGATCTGCACACACTGAATTTTCCTCAGTTCACAGTTTTAGGGGAAATGGTGTTTTTATCCATGTTTTGAGATTTCTGCTTTTCCTTTGTTCTGTCTGTAAAGAACTGGAGAAAACTTTCCAGGCATCTCTTGCCTTTCCAAACTGCGTTCATTCATTAAAGTCACATCAAATTCAATAATAAAACTTTCTCAGAAATAGCCATGAATTTATAACCAGTAACACATGATTTAATTATTTTTTTCTCTTCAGCTGTATTCAAAGTTTCTTCAGAACAGGGGATATGTTTTATGCTTTTGATCTACCTTGTGGCTTCTTTGTGATAATTTGAGTTTAATATAATAAAACATAATGATGAAGCAGTGAGGCCAATGTCTCCTTCTGGAGTCAGTCTTGGCCTATAGAATTTATTGACATATCTTTCAGGTTACATATATCTAGATCTTTATTGGGGTTGAACTTTACTCCTAGTGAGTATCAACACTTTGAAACTTATAAACATCAAATTCTGGAATCCCCCTGCAGGCCTACAGAATCAACATTTTCAGGGGATAGAGCAGGAGTAAATTTTTTAAAAAGCTTCCTAAGTGAGTCTAATGCACAGCTATGGTAAAGCCTGCCTCGTGGAATAAGAGGGCCACTCTTAAGGGAGTATGCCAACAGAGGCTTCCCAAGTACAGGCATCATTCACGTACACAACTAGCAAGGGAAAAACACACATCATTATTGCAGGGCATTGCTAGGATTGTGCCTGGGTGCCCACAGGCAGGTTCTGTACAAGAGGACGATAGCCAAAGGTTAACATACATTTTGAACAGAAATTCCTCAACCAAAAGCATGTTTTAAAACCTTATAACACAATGGCATTGGAAGTGAAGACCAGGAGAAAGAGAGTAGAGGCTTATCAGAGTGGAGAGGTAAAGAGCAAAGCTAGGGTTATGTATAGGTGGTCATCCACATAGTATGATTTGTAAAGACCTACTGACTTAAACCTCCCTTGTGAAAAAATCATTTGGCTTAAAACACTGACTCTTGTTAAGATGGAAATACCTGCGAATCACATCTGACTGGGTACATCATATTCTTACCTGAGAACACATTGTAATGGGGCGGGGAAAGAGCTGGAAACATAGATGGAAAGAGAGAGGGTGTTGCCAAAAGAGGATGCACACTGGGCAGGGCATCATGCAGACAGTGGCAGCTGGACAAATATCATCACTTGATTTACTGTTATTTAAAAGAGAACTGCTCAAAACTATGGGACTATTAAATATGCTATGTTTTTCTCTTGCCTGCCCTGCTGAGAAGCTCCTTGGCTCACTCTGGCCTCTGCTGCTAGCTCCTGAATTGGGAAGAAAGCAACAGGAAAGCAACCTCATCCCACGGGAGATGGCCCGGTGGTCTAGGCTGGCCCTGAGAGTGAGTGCTCTGAGATCCAGCCTGAGGATTTTCCTCTGACTCGCTGTGTGGCCTCCAGCCAGTCTCCAAACAGCTTTAGTTTCCTTGTATGTCAAACCAAGATAAATACCTAACTTCCCACTTCTCTGGGGCATTGTAAGGCTTCACTTCTGCCACTTTCAGTAAGGTTTGTCCAAAGACCATAAGAGGAAAGCTTTTGAGTTTTAAGATGAATTACTTTTAGTACTTATGTAGCATTAGGTAGAGAGGAGAATGTACTGGGAGGGTGCGATAATGGAGAACACAACAACCTCACTCAGAGAAGCAGTGTTTGTAGTGGAAGAGAAACCCAAAAGGGCTTTTGGGGTTGGGGTGCAAGGGAGAGAAGTCTACAATTGGTACCAGATGCCATCAGAAGCTAACGACCTGACAAACTCCGTCCTCATAAAACAAATTCCTTAAAAAGGAAGCAAATGGAAATATAAGCTAGTGAAAGAATTTGCAGCAGCTGCCCTAAAACCATTTCTCACTTCATAAACAGGTTTGGGTTTGGTCCTTTTCTTTTCTTTTTTTTTTTTTTTTTTTTTTGGTGTTGGTCTTATTTCATGCCACTTTCCCCTCTCATATTCTCCCCTGTCTCATTCTTCCTCCCTTGCTGCTCCTGCTGGATTGACTTCTCACACTGGCAGTCATAACAATAGTAGTTCCCATTTTGATGGAGGGAGGCTCGTTCAGAGCATTTGTTTTGTGTCTTGTCTCAACATGTATTTGTCTTCAATGATGGAATGGATTAATTGGACGAAGTCACTCAAAACAGCACTTGCTCTTTTCACCCTAACTTCTTTCCAATAAACTGATGTGGACGAGAGTATTAATGACTCTCTGTTTTCCAGTACTTCCTGTTTAGCATGCTGAAGAAGAGATTACGTTTGGAACATCCATGGCATGTGGCATCTAGAGAACCGGAGTTCTTTAGCATCACTAATGAAGCATCATGATCACATTTCATAAAGGATAGTCAGATTTTAGCTTCCTTGTCAGATAGATTAAGTAAATATTTGGAGACAAAAATGTATTTCCTACATTGCATATCAGCATTGAATTTGGGGAATTGGGGCTGACTCATTAACAACCCCCACCTTATATTTTTCTTCCTTCATCAGGTCTCAGAATGGAGACTTCATCATCACAGGAAATAACCAGGGCTTAAACTTGTGAAAACATTTTCTTCACACCGATCACCTCCAATTCTTCCAACTTATACATAATAAACATAAAGAAAATAAATGAGAGTATCGTTGGCATATAATTTAAATCCCAAGGCCATAAGAGCAGGGTCAACAACTTTAGCATGTTTAGTTTGAATCCATCCTTTTGGGGCTAGTGCTTTTTAAGTCAAGACTCAATTATTTCAAGGTAGTAGGTGCATATTCAATGATGTTTATTCTACTTTCTCATATCATTGCCCAGATCTTTGATAGAATAGTTGACCACTAACACAATTCAGGGGGAAACAGAGCACACTACTGATGACAAGATTCATAGTAGTCATATCTTTTGGGCTAATAATTAGCACCAGGGATAACAACATCAAGAGCAAGAAAATATCTTGTTAGTCTTCCATACTAGATTATGTATTCCCTAAGAGTATGGTTCTTATACCACTGGTACTCAGATCAATGCCTTCCCAACAGAAAGTGCTCAGTAAATGCTTATTAATGAATGAGTGGAGAAAGATGGTTGAATCAGTGTTTAATGATATTTTCATATTTCAGATCCCTATTTGTCATTATAACATTTAACAAATTTCTCATTTTGATAGCCAAGGACTGACTTTGCTGTATATAACATGAACAATCTTAATTTGGCAAATTTTTATTGTGTCGACTACAGCAAGTCATGTGTTTAATGTAAAGTGGGTAAGAGCCAGTTTTCCTCCTCAAAATGTCCATAATCTGGTTGGGACATTGAGCATTTAGGAGACACTCATATACTAATTACCTTGTGAATAAAAGGATAAATAAGTTAATTCACTGATTAAAGAATGAGAAAATGCATACATGACTGTAACACAACATAAAGCAAAAGAAATGCTAGAAGTGAGTTACTTTTTAAATCTCACTGGGAAGTTCAAAGGAAGAGGGCATCTGAAGGGACTCTGAGAAGGAGGGTGTCTTAGCTCATTTTGTGTTGCTATAACCAAATGCCTGATTGTGGGAAATTTTTAAAGAAAAGAGATTCATTTAGCTCATAGTTCTATAGTCTTGGAAGTGCAAGAAGCATGACGCTGGCATCTGCTCAGCTTTCTTGTTGTGTCATACATAGCAGAAGCAAACACATGCAAAGGTGCAAAATTTGAGAGGCACCCTGACTTTATAACAACCTGCTCTCATGGGAACTAACCTATTCCAGTGAGAACTAATTCAGTCACCACCATGAAAACAACACTAAGCTATTCATGAGGGATCTGCCCTCATGACCCAAATACCTTCCACTAGGCCCCACCTACCAAAACTGCCACATTGGGAATCAAATTTCACCATGAGTTTTTTGGAACAAACCATATCCAAACCATAGCAGAAGGCCTTGTAGAAATCTCAACAAATTGGCCGGGCGCGGTGGCTCAAGCCTGTAATCCCAGCACTTTGGGAGGCCGAGACGGGCGGATCACGAGGTCAGGAGATCGAGACCATCCTGGCTAACATGGTGAAACCCCGTCTCTACTAAAAATACAAAAAACTAGCCGGGCGTGGTGGTGGGCGCCTGTAGTCCCAGCTACTCGGGAGGCTGAGGCAGGAGAATGGCGTAAACCCGGGAGGCAGAGCTTGCAGTGAGCTGAGATCCGGCCACTGCACTCCAGCCTGGGCGACAGAGCGAGACTCCGTCTGAAAAAAAAAAAAAAAAAAAAAAGAAATCTCAACAAATTGAGCAAAGGTACTGAAATGGGAGAACAAAAAAATGGGGTGACTAACAGCAAACAGACCACTGAGGCCTTCTGCAGTGAAGCAGTAGAGGAATAACAACTCTGTGAGGTTGCCATAATTATCCCCATCTTATAGGGGAAGAAGCTGAAACACTTGGGAATGAATAACTCACTCCAAATCAAACAGGTGGTAAATGATGGGTCCAGGATTCAGTTCCAGAGAGCCTGAGGCTAATGCCCTTATTATTAACCTCCATGGTTCTGCCATGGCAAGAGGGTGACACTCATTTTGCTCCAGTGTATTCTTGCTGCTGTTATGGTCCAGGCTGAGTCTAGATTGGCCCTGGCAATCCAAGATAGCAGTTCTCTGCTGAGAGGATGTCTGTGGAAGCATCTAGCATAAGTTAAGCATGGGACATGGATTCAAGATGTGTGAGTTTCCTCTTCCAGTAACCGGTTCCATTTCTGCTGAGTCTGTGCTACTCTTCAGTGGTATGTACTGCTATGGCTTTAGCAGTTGTCAAAATATTTCCATACCAATCAGTAAATTGGTGTTGCCTTTCTGTCATCTCAGAAACCTAGGCCCTTCAGACGTGGCCTTCTGTGTCATCTTGTGATCAAACATTTGAAAGACTGATGCCTGACATAACTAGGGGCCTTCAGATTTCACTCCTGAGCTTTGTTCTGGATTTGTTCTAATTGCTTGGGACCCAGCAGTACTGGTTGTTAAATATTTTGAGTGTCATCCCATGATCTGTTCATTTCTGAACCATGCAGAACTCTCGGAATATGTTCTCCACCTCATTTCATCACCATTTGATCCTTCTGGAAGAAAAAGCCATAGAAATTCAGCTAACCGTTACTTGTTAGCTGTTATTTTTTATGTTTATTATTTGCTGCATGGTGTTGGGTAGTAGAGCAAAAAGGGGATGAGTTAAATATCGGTTTTGGAGAAAATTGTTCTCTCTGGTTTAGGAGCCCTCCCAGACGGAGCTGCAAAGTCATTGCTGCTCCTTACTGGTTCTCAACGAGTCCTAAGATGCTTCTGTTTCTCTCATCCTAGCTGTGTCCATCAGCCCTGTGGGAAGCAGGACAGCTGTCCGTCATTGCTGCTTGATCACGCCGATGTGGTGAACTGTACCTCTATAGGCCCAGGTCTCATGAAGTGTGCTATCACTTGTCAAAGGGGATTTGCCCTTCAGGCCAGCGGTGGGCAGTACATCAGGCCCATGCAGGTGAGTGGAAAGATCATGATCACCAGGACCAAGTTCCTGGGAAGGGGGGGTATTCAAGCTCTTCTCTCTGGCTCCACAGGGAAAGAGCAGATGTTTTTAAGCCATTTGAAAGGAAAACATGGGGGCTCTAACAAGCAGAAAGAAGGATGGCTTAATAGAAATGCAAGGCATATAAAAGTATGTACAGTGCTGATTAAGTGGGTTTTAAATTTCTCCTAAGGTGGGCAGTAAATGGGAGTGCTTATTCTGTTCTTCTCCCTTGTTTGTCTTTCTATCAGAAATTATTTTCCCTCCTTTTACCTTTAAGATGAGAATGCCAAAGTTCAGACTTGTCTGTAATTTTCAGGAAAGATTGGTTGTAATCAGCATGTCTGTGGTTCACACTGTCCACCCACCCCGCAACAACCCTCCAACAAAAAGACTGAAGAAATAGAATCTGATTTTCTCCCCAGAAGCATTAAAGCTGTTACTGAGGCAGAGATTCTGTCATGATTCTACCTCTGGCCAAATTTTCCAAATTTCTACAAGCTTCATTTCAAATTTCTACAGCACCATTTTCAGAATTTCAAGCTGGTCTGGAGGTAGTAGAATATGTAGATTAACAGGATGGCTCAGGAGACAGATCAGAATTAAATTTTGGCTCCACTGTATATAAGATGTGTAACTTTGGATTTAAAAATAAGCAAAACAAATTAATCTCTTTAAGCTTGTTTTCACATTTTAAAATGATTAGAACAGAGTGCTTATCTGATTGAGTTATGATAATGACTGGAAATAATGTAAATGCTTTTAGCAAAATGATAGGTACATAGCACTCTAACCGTTGTCAGTATTATGAGCATGATCATGTATTCTCAACTAAGAATTCTGTTTTCCATCTTTCCTTTAGAGAGTTCAATTCCCTGCAGAGAAATTTTAAATGTGATATCAGCCATTAGAAAACATGACCATATTATAAGATAGAAGAAGGATGCCCTAGGGAAGAGATGATGGTGCTTGAGGAAAAAAACCTAGAAAGATGTGGTCTCATAAGGAAAGAGTGGACACACAACTGTTAACTAGACATCAGTGACTTACAAGAGTTGATTATTATTTTTCTTTTTTATTTTGTGCCAATTGATTGCTTAACAGGTTGGGAACCTGTGGGAAAATTTCACTTGCTTAGAGATGTCAGGATTTAAAGGTATGCACTTTGGCTTCAGCTGGCTTAGTTTCTGCCTAGAGAGAAACAGGTTTAATATACCTTGAGGCACCAACTTCTTGGTCTGTGATGCTTTAGTCAGGATGGCAGAGCCCTTATTACCTGTTGTTCACCCATCTCAACTCAGGCAAAGGAATGTCCACTCCAGAAAAGAAATAAAAAGACTGGAAAAAAATGCAGGGACTGAATCTACTCATGTGATAGGTGAAGAAGGGGAGAGAAGAAAAGACAACATATTTAATGCGTTAAAATTAGAAGCAAATTCAAAACAAAATGGATAATACCTAACAGAGACAGGAGAAGCACTAGGCAATATATGCAATATATGCAGATTTTGAGAGACATTCTTTGTTTGCTTGTTTGTTTGTTTTGAGACAGAGTCTTGCTCTGTCACCCAGTTGCCCAGGCTGCAGTGCAGTGGCACTATCTCAGCTCACTGCAACCTCCCAATCTCCACCTCCCGGGTTCAAGCGATTCTCCTGCCTCAGCCTCCTGAGTAGCTGGGACTACAGGTGGATGCCACCATGCCTGGCTAATTTTTGTATTTGGTTTCATTCTGTGTTAGCCAGAATGGTCTCCATCTGCCGACCTTGTGATCTGCCCACCTCGCCCTCCCAAAGTGCTGGGATTACAGATGTCAGCCACTGTCCCCAGTCTGGAGAGGCATTCTTTAAGTGATAGTGGCTCGTTGTAGTTAGAGCCAGACTTGCATGCTGTGTTAAGTGAGTGAGGGGCAGCATCTGGGCTGGGAGAAGGGTGGGAGCTCACCGTTTGCCAACCACTTGGCGCAGTCAGCAACGGCACTCTCCAGCTGACCAAACGTGCTGTCACCTGAGGCTGGCCCCATGAAGGAAATTATACAATCCCTGCTCGTGATCACAAGACAGTGGGGATATTGCTTTTTGTTGACACAGGAAGCGAAACTAAACAGAAAAATGTGTCTGGCTTTGAATTGGGTCCTTCTGGCAAGCAACAGGGAAACATTGGGAACCAGGAAGGAGCAGCTAGCCAGGAGTTGGTGTCGGGGGTGATAGGTGCCTTAAGCAGTCATTTTACCTGTGGCTTTGGTGCCACTGTGATTTCTTGGCAGGATGGTTGACTCAGCCATAGAAACTCCCCTTTCTGCCTTTGACCTTTGATAATCCAGTAGCTAGAATGTTGGCTGTGCGTTTTTCAAACAAGTGATAAGCTTCTAGGTCTCCAGGTCCTAGCTTGTTACATTCCCCCCACCCTAGACACCTTCTTCTCCCACCTCCCCGTGTACTGCTGGGAAGTCCTGATCATTTTTCAAAGGCCAATCCTGTATTACCTCTTCTGTGGAACTTCTACATGCTGTCCTCCCTGGCTGAGGATGGCAGTTCCTCCTCCAGCTCCTGTTGTACCATCATACAGGAGCATGCATTATACAATATGGCTTTATTGTTGCATATTTATGTTTTCTTTCTTCTTGATCTCAGTTTTCTACTTCTGTTTTATGGTTTGCAGTCTTTATATGGCATTCTTTCTAACCATTACAGAAGGGGACAGGATATAACAAACAAAAATGTAGCTCTTAACATTGCCTTCTTTACTTTCTTTTCTGCCTTCCTCCCTCTTTTTCTCCTTTCTATTCTTCCTCCTTCACATGTTTTTGAATAATTGTTTCAACATGAGATTTGCTTGCCTGGTCGATTTTTAGTTCCTGGAAGATATCTTGTTTAGGACAGGACCTGGCCCTTCTAGGTGCTCAATAAATATGTCTTCATTGAATTAGTAGCAGTGTGCTCTAGGGCTGCCTTACTGAAATGGCAGGCACTAGGAAATGGCTAGAATCTCTCACATTTAACTACAAGGTTTGGAAGATGCCTTGTATGCATTAACTCTCAGCACCATTCCCAGTGGAGGTAATTATTTTCAGTAGCATTATCAGTTGGCTTATTAATAAGAATGCCAGCAGGAGACAGATGACATACTCAAAAGTGGGCAATTTGAGAGAATTTAATCAAGGGACCACTCATAAATGTGTAGGCAGGATATAGGAAAATCACAAGGAGATGGTGCAGTATCCCAGGTGAAAGGGCTCAGTTATCACCCCTAGGCCTGAAAGGTTTACCTTAGGAGTGCATAATCACAGGAAAAAGGAGCAGAAACTATGTGGAGCAGGCTTCCAGAAGATATAGCCAATCTGCAGTGACCCTTGGGAGAGAGTGGGGAGAATCAGCACCCTGGCCTCCCTCTTCCCCTCTCCCTCTCCAGGCTCCTTACACTGTGTCCTGGATCTGAATGCAAGTACAAGTCAGAGGCATGAAATCCACTGGGGTCAGTTTCTCTGGACCAGAGCAGGGCGGAGAAGAGTTGAGAACAGGTCTGGAGGAGCAACTGGAAAGCAGACAACAGAGATGGCCTGAAGGAGTCTTGCCATGTCATGATCCTCTGGCACTAGCAGCCTTCTTTTATCAGCATCATACTGAGTATTGTAAGAATGTATATTAAAACAATGAGGCCTGAAGAGGGAGAAAGGCAAAATAATTTGTCCTGTTTTAAATGTTTAGACAGATAATCCCCAAGACTCTTCTAAAGCCTGGAAACTACTCTCATAAGCCTTTTATTGTGACTTTGACAGAAGCAATTTCTCTGTTTCTAGAAGGAAATTCTGCTCACATGTTCTTCTGGGCACTGGGACCAGAATGTGAGCTGCCTTCCCGTGGACTGTGGTGTTCCCGACCTGTCTTTGGTGAACTATGCAAACTTCTCCTGCTCAGAGGGAACCAACTTTCTGAAACGCTGCTCAATCTCTTGTGTCCCACCAGCCAAGCTGCAAGGTATTGTCTGGTCAACCAGGAACTGTATGCAAGTTCTCTTCCATCCCTCACTCTTGAGGGTAGTTTGGGACTCTTTTCATCACACCAATACCTTTCCCATTTGCTCCACTGTGTCACCATCTTCTGATAACTCCGGAAAAGTCCCAAAGGGCAACACCACTCTTTGTCCCCAACTACTTGAAAGGATGCACTGGCTCAGGTTCTCATGAATGAAGGAATCTTAGACTTTCCTCTATTTTTATTTGATGATGTGTACCCCAGAGACAAGCCTACTAGAATGGTTGTCCTGATAATATTCATAATCAAGATACAGTCTATTGTGTACATTTTAAAATTTAATATTTAACAACCATCCTTTGAGTAATGTATGACTTTGTCCCTGGCTTTAGTGCTGGTTAGAGATAAAGATGGGGTGGAGCCTGCTCTAACTGATGGCTTCTCAGACTTTGGTGTGCTTAATAATGACTCAGGAGGCTTGCTATAATTGCAGATTCCTGAACCTTTTCCAAGAGATTCTTGCTTAGTGAGTCTGGGGTGAGATAATGATGCTATGGTGAGTAGTTCATGGATTGCATTTGGAGAAACCATGAATCGTACTAAGGCATATAGTATAGTGTTTAAATACAGAACTCTGCATCCAAACTGCCTCTGTTCAAACCCTGATTCTGCCCCTTACTAATTCGGGCAAGTTACCAATCCCCAATTTCCTCATCTGCATAATAGGGGATAATAATAGGATCTATTTCATAGGGTTGTTTGAGGTTTGAAGTTTACACAAGTTAATACATGTAAAATGCTTAGAACAGTGCCTGGCATATAATAAGCACTATAAAAGTGTCATCTATTATTATTTTAATGCTTTCCATGATACCATCACTGCTATATTTTTTATTATTTGTAGGTAGGAAAAGAAGTAATGATTTAGTTGGTAGCCCTTCTTTCATTTGGGTCAAGAAATATTTATCTGACCTCTGTTTTATGTAAGAGCATCACACTGGATGCTCTATAAGTAAAAAGATGTAGGACAAACATTTGACATGGGATTTTTGAGATGCTACTCAAGAAAGAATAATGTGACTTTTGAAAGACACCAGTAAGTTGAGAGGTTTTTATTTCATCTGCTATGATTATCTTTCTGGGCTCTCTGTTCTAAGCATCTTGTGCTTCTCTCTCTTGGAGTCAGGACTGAGCCCATGGCTGACATGTCTTGAAGATGGTCTCTGGTCTCTCCCTGAAGTCTACTGCAAGTTGGAGTGTGATGCTCCCCCTGTTATACTGAATGCCAACTTGCTCCTGCCTCACTGCCTCCAGGACAACCATGACGTGGGCACCATCTGCAAATATGAATGCAAACCAGGGTACTATGTGGCAGAAAGTGCAGAGGGTAAAGTCAGGAAGTAAGTTGAATTGTTCCTGGTCTTTGGAGTTCTACCTACCTCGCTGCTTGTTATGTCTGTTTTTCTGTATGATCTCTCTTTACCTGCAGGACTATATTCTCCAGTCACGACAGGTAGGTGACCTGCTGTGCTTTCTGTAAATGTATTCTGTCCCATAGAAGATCCCACAGTCTCACTTGGGTACTTTTTAAAATAATTTCTGCCCTAATGATCGCTTTCCCTGAAAGTAGGAGTTAGCAGCATCCCAAGTGTTGTATGTGTCACCTGAATCCAACTCTGTGTCGGCCTATACTCGTCAGTCCAGTTTACAACTGCAGGCCTGGCCTGGTCCCCAGTGCAGACCCTTATGAGCTGTGGATATTGGGAAAATTCCTTTCTCTGCCTCAATTTTCTTTCTATAAAAAGGGGATGATGATAACAAAAAAAAAATGTCTACCAGTTAGGGCTGATGTAGGAACTAAATGAATGATATGAATAAAACATAAAATTTAGTATATTTACTTTAAAAATATAAAACTCAACTGGCTATTAATATTGTTATTATGTCTTTCTGCTTTCTCCTTCCTGAATTTTAAGTATGTGCACTCCTAGACCTGTGGCCAGAAACACTTTTCTTCCAATGTCATGGGGGATCTGAAAGAACAAAAACTTTATAATGTAATTTAAGAGGAAGGGCTTCCACTAGAGTCATCTTGGGGTTCAAATCCTCATCTCCCCTTTATCAGCTGAGTAACCTCAGGCAAGTTACTTAACTCCTTGGGTCTTGGTCTCCTTCCTTTCTTCTAGGTCTCCTTCTTATCCTTTTAAGTTTAGAATAATGCTTTCATCAGTATTGAGTTGAAAGATAATTCAACCTTCAACTCAATATCCAACTCAAGGTTAACTCAATATCCAGCCCAGTGCCTGGCTTGTGCCAATTACTCAATAAATGGTTTCAGAAAAAGAAACTTTTTCTGAGTGAACAAAAAACTTTTAGGGAAAGAAACTCCTTGCATTTAGGAAATAGTAGCTATTCTTTCTCTACCATAAATTATGTAGCTACAGGAGAAACCAAATCTGTTTCTTACCTAGCACTTACCTAGCTACATTAGTTCAAAGCCTATCAATATGTATTCTTTTAAGATTTTGTTTTTGAGCTAACAAAATCCTAGCCATGGTATTACCAGTGGTGCTGGGGCATACAACCTTTGCTTGTAAGCTAGGATGGTCTAAAGGGACAGAAAAAAAAAAAATCAGGAAGCTATCTGACTCCCATTTACCCTTTCTCTAGTTGATCTCTCAACCATGTTAACATTTGGCCAATAGAGCAATGGCCTCTCCCAGGGCCTTCCACTCTAGAAAAGGCCCAGGCTCATAAGTGGGAGGGGAAGAGCAAGCCCATACCCTGCCCTTTCCACCAGAGGGAAGGGCCAGGCTGATTAGAACATAAACAATACTGATGAAAAATTCATAGGAGGCAACATTCCCTGGTTCAGTGGTCTCTAGCAGATGCAGTAAACAGTTTTTGACAACCAAGAGCATATTTTCATAGCATCTAGAGGCAATTTGCATAGACAGTGAGTACCCAGGTAATCTTCAAGTGAAAACATTACTACAATTACCCTGAAGGCTGCTGTTTTCTTGCTTTTTTCTCTCTAGTCTTGCCTCTTTTTTCACACCAGCAGCCACCTCAGATATCTGCAGAATAGTACCATGAAGAATAAATGACCAGGGGCCAGAGAAATGTCTCAGGACCTGGAGGAATTAAAGACAGCAAGATCATCACCAGTTTTCTGGGCCATGTCTCAGCTTTATGTTGGGAAAAAACGAGGCCTCCACCCAGAACTCTGGGTGGAGTTCTGGGTTTGAGGGACATTTTCGGACACAGCTTTTCTGACTGAGAAAGTAGATGCTTGCATCACAATGTCAGCATCAGTTTGGGCTTAAACGTTGACATTCACAGCACCATGCTGAGGAAAGATTAAATTATTTACCATGTTATGTAAGCTGATTAAATCTTACTTTACACCTGTTTACATAGCAGGTGGCGGATTGGTAATCAGAAGTTTGCAAGTCTAGCATAAATCACTGCCACTTGCTGCTCATGTTTACTCAGTGAACTATGTCAGCCTTGTTCCTTGCATGTGGAAAAAGCCCAGCATTGTACAAATGAGGCCCTCAACTTCTTTCTAGGACATGCAAGCACAAAGAGAAGAAATTGAGAAAAGCAGAAGGGAAATCAATCCAGAGAGAATGGGCACATGATAATTTTATGCTACTGTACAGTGTAGTAAAAAAATTTTTTTGAGGGTTATATTTGCAACTTGTTTGCATGACCCTGAGCAAAATACTCAACGTCCATGTATCTCAGTTTTTGCATCTATAATGTGGGAAGTAGTAACTATTTATATCCAACAATGTTGTTTTGAGGCTGAATGTCGGGCAATGTCGTGAAAGCATTTTACAAACTTTGAAGTTCAAAACATATGCTATGCCAGATATTACTTTTTGTTCATATTTTTTTAAAAGAAGAAAACAATTACTAAAATATCAGCCAAATACATTCCCCTCCTGCTTCTTCTCAAGTCCATGGTTTCAAGACAAAAGAATGATAAGTGCTGGATTTGACTTCCTCTGATATCCCTGTTCCAGCTTTGTCTCATTCTACCCAGGGACGTCACAGATGACATATTCATCCCCTACATGCTCTGTGCCAGTCTCTGGGTTAGGAATAAAGACAGACACATAAATAAGACCTGGGCAGTCCAACCTCAAAAAATGGAGTCAGGATCTTTGTTATAGAGTTGTTGGCCACACCTTCCTTCTTGAAACTCTTCTTCCTTGATTCTCTTCCATCTTGCTCCCTGATTCATGTTCCTTCTTCCTGTCTGTCCACCCTTGATTTCCTTTTCTGCTTTTATTCCTCTGCCCATTTCTTTAAAGTTGATGTTTGTCTGAGTTCTCTTTTCCAACTTGTCAGGCATGATGCTCATTACCCTGTAGCCTCAGTTACCATCTGCATGCTGATGGTTCCTAAATTCATACCTGCCAATATAGTATCTTCCCTTAAGGGCCATAAGGCCCATAAGACCAACTGCCTATGGATGTTGCCACTTGGATATCCTGTCTACATCTTGAACTCTTAACTATGCAAAACAGAGCCTATTATAATTCCCTTCAAACATGCATATCTTTCTGTGTTCTGTGGAGCTGGTTGAACCGGGTGCCTGCACATCACCTGAGACTCTTCAGTGCCCTTTACCTTCTTTCAAATCAGTTATCAACTCTGTCATTATCTTACTGACTCAGATATGCTTGTTTCTCTCCATCCCTGCTGTCGAGTCTCTATAATAGACTATTATCATTTTTCACCTCTGAACTGATCTTTCTGTCTCCAGTCCTTTTCCCTTCAATATATTCACCACTTTGCAGCAAAAATGGCCTTCAAAAACCTCAAATCCAGTTTTGTTATTTCCCCACATGAAAATGAATGACCAGCCTACCTGCCACTTTATTTAAGGGCAAAAAGTTGAATATTAAGATAGTTTCAGTGCCTGCACAATCTAGCAGGGCCTTGCTTATTTCTCCAGCCTCATTGCTGACTATCTTCCCTGCAGACCACTTCCCTTCAGCTCTTACACAACCTTCTTAGCATAGGCTCTAATACTACTGGAGTTCTTTTATATCTTCATGGAAGCCATGACAGTCGGGGCCTTCAGACATGGAATTCCTTCTTCCCAGAGCTCTCCCTGACAGTAACCTTTTGCTTGACTAACTCTTACTCTCTTATTTTTAGTGTAGGTGTGACGTTGTCCAGGAAGTTTACCAGGTCTCCCCAGACTGTAGGCCTCCTCTCATAGGCTGCCATTGTACACCAAATTTCTCTGATGATATCACTTATCTCACTGATTACAAATGATCTGGTTACTCATCTCTACTGGCAAATAGACCATGAATATTTCGCTTAGCATCTTGTGCCCAATGACTAGTTACTTGCTGGTAGGTATTCAATACTTTCTAAATGGGTAAAAGCACTGCATTTATATGCAAACTTATGATAGAATTTTGATGTGAAAGTTGATGCTAAAAATAGTGAAGAAGAGGAGAGATTTTTCTTACGAGGTAATAGAGATCCCTGTTTCAAATGCTTTAGAGTGAATGAGAACTTTAAACATATATATGTAGTATTTTTTTTCTAGCAATTATCTCAACGACATAGAAAGAATGGTCATTCTTCAAAGACAGTTTTAATTTTATTTATTCAACAGACATTTATGCCTGATTAGTGCCACTCTATGCAAGTTAACGGTAACAGAAAAAGGATTACCTCTCAACAAGCTCACCAGAAAGATGCTTCTCATACTTGGCTGCTCATGAGAATCACCCAGGGAGATTTTAAAAATCCTAATGTCCAGGTCACACCCCAAACCAATTACATCAGAATCTCTGGGGGTGGGGTCCAGACATCTGTATTTTCCAAAGTTCCCCAAGTTGATACCATGTACAGCCAAGGTCAAGAAGCACTGGTCTAGTCAAACTTTTGTTCCTGTTAGATTAACATCAGTTATGAAATTTTGACTTTCCTGAAAGATCCAGAATAAGGCTTCTCTATTTAAAATTTTTGTAGCAGCACTTTTGCATGATAGATTTTAACACGTCTCTTTGAGACTTTTTTATTTTTGCGGGTAATAGAGAAAATGTAAGCAAAATTGTAACTCCAAGGAGGTTGTAAAGTATATGTAGTTTCAGGAGTTCTTTCCTTGTCACATTGTAGAATATGCACAAACTCTCCTTTAAGACCCTTTCTTTTTTCTCCTATGCAATTTACTTCCACATACACATCATCGTTAATCACTCCTTAGCTGTTTCATTAACCTGATTTCCTGGGAAGCTAAAGTAAGTGTGATTGACTTATATTTTATCATTATGACCATATTATGTTCTCCCTTATCTTTCACTTCCATGGTTGCCTTTTTCTCATTATGTGTTATCTTTATGTGTGAAGGTTAGGTTAACGTCATTAGAGCCCATAATTAATTTAACTTCTAAATGATTCAAACCTTCCAACTTTAGTTAGACAATCTTTGTTTCTATAAGTCACTCATCAAGATACCATCTGTGGGGTGCTGTAGTGTCAGATCTTCTTTTGGGTAATTGTAAACATCCATCCTTTCTGAGGGTTGCCCACAGCATCAACTTTTCCAAAGTACGTAAATCTGTTTAAGTTCTATAAACACAAATGAAAGTCAAGGCTGAAATTAACAGGCCTCACATTGTGACTATTTATTATTTAACAAATGTTTGGTTGGTGAATGCCTTTAGTGAAACCTTGTCTGACCTAACTTAGGGGAGAGCCTGAGATGGACTGGAGATGGGTGTGTATATTTGACTCGTTTCCACACACATAGAAAGATTGGTGTGGCAGTGTTAAAAAGCTTAAAGCCTGGGCTCTGTTCTGTTAGGTATTGATGAGGATGACTATGGTGATGATGATTTGTCACTATGTGCTATATATGCTAGGTATTTTGTTCACAATATGCCATAATTTGTCATAACAGTAATACATTTTATCATTAACAAAATAATAGTATAGTAAAATATATTATTATATAATAGTATATAATTTGATATAGTAATTATAATATTTTAATATATTATTATTATCCCCTATTATAGATGAGGAAGCTGAGACTCAGTGTGGTTAAGTAGCCTGCCCATGATCACTCAGCCAATAAATGGTAAAATTAGGATGAAAACCATTCTGACTCCAGAAACTGTGCTATTGGCTACAAAGGCTTTTTGTTTCAGCAAATCACTTCATTTCTCTCAGCCCTTTCCTGCATTCGTAAAATAAACGGAAATAATTGAGTGATTTCTAGCCCCAAACATTTCTATTTTATTTTCTATCTCCACAATGAGAAGAGCCAACACTTTGGTAAAACATCATTGCAAGAAGTGGTAGATACATAACAATTTATTACCATCAGAAAAAAAGCAGTGATATATTAAAACACAACTGTTGCACAGACATGGACTTAGTAGACAGCACTTAGGGCACTGTTAGAATAATACCTGAATAACTTTTGGTCTGCATGAGGAGCCAAGGTTTTGTTCTCTCCTTCTTGATGGGTTTTGGTTCATTGTTATCCATTCACATCCAAGAAAACTGGATATAGTTCTCCCTTGAAGTTGGAATATTCGGAAAACATTTTAGAATTTCTAGAATTAAGTTTTAGAATTAAACACATCCCTAAAACTTCTAAAGAAGGTAATTTAGTCAAATGGCTAAGAAGGGTTTTCTTAGTCCAAGATTTGTCTCCTCATTTAGTGGTTAATTATACAGGGTCTGGCATTATTGAGATCTAAATTTGAATCTCAGCTCCACTATTTATTAGCTTTTTGACCTTGAGCAAGTTACTGATCTGTACTGAACATCATTATTCTGATTTACAGGATAGAAATAATAGGTGTACTCACTTTTTGTAAGGAATAAATGAGATAATAGATGCAAAGAACTGAGTGAAATTTTTGGTCATATTATGCTTCAGTTCATCAACACTGCTGCTGTTTATGATCATCACCATCATCATTATCATTATCATTACCATTACCATCATCATCAACACCATCATAATTTCTACCAGGTTAATGGCTCTTACAAAATGACTGTTGCCGTTTGGGCTATCCTTCTGGTGCAATAGGGAAATTTCTTCTTTAACATGGAGTATACTCAGCTACTTTTTTATCAGTGGCCATTGTCTCCCATCTGTGGTTGGTTCCTATGCTAAAAACAAAACAAAACAAATTTAAAAAAAAATAGCACAGAGTCCAGGAAGACTGGAATTGGCATTCGAGGTCAGAGGTACAGGTCTTCAATTACCAGTGGAAAAAGTGCATTTCCCTTGCCTGTAAAAGAAAACACACACCAAAATAGAAAGTTTACTAAATTTTTAAAAATGTACTATTCTCCCCCAATTAGTACACTCTCTGTCTGCTTTATATCTTCCTGCTGACAACTCAAGAAGTGACCAAGTACTACAGTGGCTTCAAGTAGATCAAGGAAAATGGGGGAAAGAGGGAGAAAAAGAAACCACGTAATCAGCAAGATAGATCTGGTCATAATTTAAAAAATTAGGCCGGGCGCGGTGGCTCAAGCCTGTAATCCCAGCACTTTGGGAGGCCGAGGCGGGTGGATCACGAGGTCAGGAGATCGAGACCATCCTGGCTAACATGGTGAAACCCCGTCTCTACTAAAAATACAAAAAACTAGCCGGGCGCGGTGGCGGGCGCCTGTAGTCCCAGCTACTCGGAGGCTGAGGCGGGAGAATGGCGTGAACCCGGGAGGCGGAGCTTGCAGTGAGCCGAGATCGCGCCACTGCACTCCAGCCTGGGCGACACAGCGAGACTCCGTCTCAAAAAAAAAAAAAAAAAAAAAAAAATTAGGATGAGCAAATAAAGTCAGGCTGGTCTGGAAGGAGAAGGGCAAGGGCATGTCCTGGAGACATTACCCAGATTTTTAGGCTCTTGATCTTTTTGAACCATAGCTTGAAACTCTGGAAGATTCAAACTGACTTTATCCTATCCTAGGAAGGGAAAGAAAGACTTGGTTAATCAACTGAAAACTGTGCAGATAAGGCAAGATAAAACTCATTAAGTATCCTGGATTCATAGCTTTTAAAAAATTATAAAAGTAATCTACCTAATTGTTAAGCTCTGCGTCATAGCGATGTGCCTATACATAGGTGAATAGGTGCTAAACCTACACACGTGTATACACATGTTCTATCTATGATTGCTCAAGGAAAGAACACACATTAATCTCTATGTACACTCATGTAACTGTGAGAAATAGAAATGTGTTTTCTTTCCAATAAGACCTTGCCTGGCTTTATAATTAGTGTTTATAGTAAATACATTCAAAATTTATCCTTGGAATCCTCAAATATCTTGCCATTGTAGGATAATGTGAGCTTTAGGCTAATTTATTAAAGCCTCTTTTGGCTTCACAGTGATTGAATCTCTGCCCCAAGCCTTGGCCACTCATATACACACCTAGCTGCAGACCAGATCTTGACTGCAGGCTTCAAGGGGCCTGGTGACCGGCATGCATGCTCTCACTTCAAACTCAGCCCTTGTTGAATTCGTAAATTTACCTGTTAACTTCAACCCCAAACTAGAGAGCATCATATTGTAAAACTTGCTGTTTTATATTGACTACTAATATCTATTAATCAGAGTAAATTTTTAGAAACCTGAGTAAGAGCTTAATTGTTATATATAAACCAGTAGGACTTTATTCAACCCATAACTTCACCCCCTGCTGTTCTTTCTGGTCTTCGTTTGTCCTACTCCTCCTGTGTCTCTGGCTCACACTTTCTTCAGCCCATTGAGTGAACATTTTGGTTGTGGTTTTGCTTTTGCTCTCTAGTGATGGGGTCAGGCCAGGTCAAACTGATTCATAAACTATCTCCTGAGGGATTCTGGGTGGGACAGAAATATGAAGAATTAAGTAGGGTGGAGAAAATGAGCAGAATGTTAACATTCCATACTCATCACACACGCACACACACCCACACACACACACACACACACACAGAGAGAGAGAGAGAGAGAGGGACAGAGACAGAGACAGAGACAGAGAGAGGAGTGTGGCTGAGCAGATCTTCTGATCATCAGGCATAGCTAGTAATTTCCGCTGCTTGTTGATCGTGGTCATGTGCCATTCATTGAACTGCATGCTTTAAATATACTACCTCACATAATCTACTTATGACCCTGTGGAGAATGTATGACTATCCCTATTTTCCAGCGAGGAAAACTGAGAATAATGGAGTTTACGTGATTTTTTTAAAGTTAGAGATTTATTAAGCACCAAGGCTAGAGCTCTAACATCTCCTGATTCCAGAGCACCTGCTTTCAGCCACTCTGCCACATGTTCTTCCTGATGAGAATCTCCCAGTGCAGCCACTAAAGGCCTGCTGAAGCCACCGTGACTTCCAATTCTCCCTTTTCAGTCAGGGCAAGGAAAATGGTAATCAGCTCTTTTTCTTCCAGCCCACATCAAGGAATGTAATGTCAGGAGTATGGCCAATGCAGGATCCACCTGTGTGTATTCCAGGTCCTTAGGTATACCACACCTTTTTAGAGGTTCTGATAACACTTTAGTAGACTAGGGTCTTATCATTGCTGTGGCTTCCAGATAAGGGACCATGCAAATAACATTGCTTTCTCAAGGAGCAACAGTGACCTGCAGTGGTTACTTCCCAAGTGAGGGTGTGAGTGTGTGTATATACCTGTGAGCACTTTTGATCATGCCTGTCTGTGAGTCAGACTGATCAGGAACAGAAATATAACAATACCTGGAGGAATTCTTGTGCTAAAAACTTTGTGAAGATGACAAAAGGAGTTCTTACAAATGAGATCACCTGTCCCCTGAAGTTGAGTGTATACAGTGTATTGCTCTTTTCTGCCAGAATTTTGTTCCAGTGGACTTCCCTCAGGCTCTTCCCCTGCCCTGACCCTCCCCAACAATAGGTAGAAAAGAGAGGGAGGGAAGGAGAGGTAGAGGGAATATGCATATTTCCTCCATTTCTCCATTTACACTTTTGGCTAAGACTTTTTAAAATCTCTGGGTTCTCACCTGCACTGTTCCCTCTGCCTGGCATATCCTCCTCTGCTTCTCTACCTGGTGAACCCACTCAAAGTCTTCCTTTGCTGATATTCTTCATGCCTGCAGGCAGTGTTGGTGCCTCTCTCGGGTCAGTATTCCAACCCTATTATAATATTTATATTTGTTTTTACAACTGCAAGACCTAATATAATAAATAGGCATATCCTTGGTGCTCAATAAATATTTGTTGAATGGATGTGTAAATGGACAAGTAATTGAATGGTGAAAGAAAGAGGTTCCTATTAAATGTTGGTTTTAGTTTGGGGTGTAACCTGGGCATATTTGGTAGAAAAACCTGTTGGCTGCATGGAGAATGGAAGAAACTCATGAAAAGAGATGAAGTGGGAGTTGTTGAACTTGAAGTGAGTGAGACTAGGAAAGGAGATGTAGATGATTAAGACATCAGCAATGGAAAATGGAGAAGGGGCCCCAAACTTGGGTTTAGGTGTTCAAACCTAGGGACCAGGCATGATTGTACCTGCCAATCTGGAGACATAAGAATTAGCAGAAGAAAGTCCAAAGATAAAAGTGAGGGGTGGGACATGGAAGTAAAATAGTCTACACACTTTTACGAGTTAGCAGGTGGCTCATTTTTTTCAGAGAGGCTCTGTTTTACATGTGAGGAGAGCTTTGTAAGGGGCTTTTTTTTTTTTCCTTTGTCAGAGAAGAAGGCCAAATCAAGTATGTCTTGTTGGATGGTCCTGCTGATACTATTTCTCATCTTGTAGAAAGGGCTAGAATAGGACATCAGGAGATCTGGTATTAGAGAGTGCATGATAACTATCATGGGCTGCAGACTTACCGTGTCTGAAGTCCACTTACTCCATATTTAGGAAATTGGTTTGGGAAACCAGGCCCGCAATTTGTTAGAGGAAAACTGGTATGGGCTTTGGAAGTGCTGATGGTTCTGTTTGGGGCTAAGTAGAGAACCGTGTCTTTTAAATTGGTCTAGATCACTATTTCTCAATCTTTAATATGCATAGGAATTATTTGGGGGTCTTTTAAAAATGCACATTCTTGTTGAGTCAGTCTGAAGTGGATCCTGAGATTTATTTCTAACAAGCTCCCTGGTGATTCTAATATTGCTACTTTAGGTACCACACTGTGTGTAGTAAGAGGTTTAACCGTATTCTGAGTGAAAAGGCTTTCTAACTTCAGTTCAAAAACTGACCATGTATCAGACAAAACACAACAAATTAATGCTTTAGTTTTCTAATTCATATAATGGAAATCATGCAATTGCCTCTTTCCCTTACATCTTCTTTTTAGGGATATTCTAAATGATAGGATTTTGGGATCCTCAGCACAAACTCACTAAATGAGGAGAGGTAATTTATCTGTAGCTCCATTGGTGGAAACATGAGTGCTTCCATATTATAATATAGGCATTGGCATGAGACTCATCATAGTGCACATCTCTGCTGTGCCATCAACCAGTTAGATAACCCCAGGCAAGTTATTTTATGTTTCTAAATCCTACCTCATCTATAAAATCAACATCTATACATTCATTGAACCAATATTTATTGACAGCTATTATGTACCAGGCATTGTGCTGTGCACTGGGAATATCATAGCAAATAATGCTTTGCCCTCACCAAGCTCTTTTCCATGGTGGGAGCTGATGATAAGCAAGTAAAACCAATATACAAAATAATTCAGGGTATGCATCCTAAGAAAGAAAAAAAGATGCTTTGATTAAAAAAGAAAAAGTTAGAGGGGCAAAATAAGGATGCTCTGGGGTGGTAAGAATTATGCTTAGATAGGAAGAAAGAGAAGGAGCCAGTCAGGAGAAGATTAAAAAAAAGAAAAGCATCATGACTCGAGAGAATGGCATCAACTCTTGTGGCTGGAAAGGTCATGGGTTGTGCTTGGGATTCTAAGTCCAGTGTCGGTGAAGTGCATTAAGGAAGGTGAATGTGGCATTGAATAAGGTTGGAGAAATTGGGGCCAGAACACACAGGACCTTGTAGACTGAAGAAAGAACTTTGGATTTCATTTTTCCTCCTAACAGAAGCAATGGAAATGTTCTACACAGGGAAATTTATTTTTTTGAAAGTTCCCTCTGACTGGTGTTCGCTGACTGGCTGGGAAGGGATCCAGAGGAGAAGTGGGGTGTTCAGTTAGGAAGTGGAGATGGTGGCTTGTGTTAATGTTTGTGGTAATGCTGAAGTGTAGAGACAATTTTCAGAAATACCTGGGAGATGGAGCAGGACTTGTTGACAGGTTAGAAGAAAGCAGATGGGGTGAGCAAAAAGGTAAGATTGAGAGGAAGAACAGAATCAATGATGGCTTCTAAGTTCCAAGTTTGAGCAACAGGGCAGCTGATGGTATCATTTACTGAGCTGGGGATGGTTGAGGAGGCTGATATGTGGAGTGATGGAATCAAGAATCTAAACAATAATAGTCCCTATCACACAAAGTGTGTTTGAGGACAAAATAGTATAGATGTATATTTTTCTATACAATAGTTAGCACTTAAGTGCTCTACATGTTGTTGTTTTTCTGTTGTTGTTATTATTCTTGAGGGAGTACCCACTGGAGACACCAGGTGACCTTGATCGGCAAAGACATGATAATTCTCTGGGACTCAACAAATCATTCTTTTATTTTCTCCAATGGAAAATAAATGTTGCTCTTGAAAACCTTACAGTGGTGATAGAAGGATGGGGTAGACTATGTGTGCCTCAAGTGACATCAATCAAACTTTCAGCCAACTTTTGATTACAAGATCTTTATTTCTGGCAATGATGTAAGAAGCAGAAAGAGCACAGCTGGGTTTTCAGCACTAGGAGGATACCATAAGTTCTCGAAATTGGAAAAAGCACCTTCTAACTTGGAAATTGTGCTGATTTGTCTAGAGAAGTTAGAGGGAAAATAAATACAAACCTTCCCCCAACCCCAACTCCTCATGATACCATTTACAGAGTAAGGAAGAAATCACAGAGCAAGAACTCTCAACTAACAACCCTAGCCAAAAGGCTGGATGCTTAGCAAAGACCAAATGGAACAGTCACAGGGCTGTGAGGTGGATAATCTTCCTCTCTGGTTTCTACACCTTATTAGCATGAGAAGGTAGCATGAATTTTAGTAGTTTGCCAACCTGGCTGCACATAAAAACTTCTGACAAGTTTAAAGATACGGAGTCCTGGGCCACTCTCAGGAGGTTTAATGCACTAAGCCTAGCAATCTAGATTTTTTAAAGTGGCTTCTACATAATTCTGATGGGATTGGTCTACACATGTAAGTTGGAAATCATTGATCTCATGATCAGAATGTTATATTAGGAATTGAGAACTTTGAAATCTATGAATTGCTGTGTGCGGGTAAATCACTTCATGGTTACTAATGTGATTTCCTGTCTACAAATGAGATGTTTTGGCTGATAGACAGCGAGTAGAATGTTTTACATGGAGGGTGCTTGGCATGGGCTATCAGAGATGTTTTGGAATCTCTGTCCTGGTAAGGGCCTGTTTATCTAGTATCCAATGCTATCATTCTTTCAAATGCAATCTATTCACTTCATGACTTCAAGGAGTCGTTTGGTTCCTGATGCATAAGCCATACACAAAGGATCATTGTGAATAAACCAGTTTTTTCATTCATGATTTTAAAGGTGTCAAAGGTCACTCCTCAACATCACCAAACTAGAAGCAATGCAGAGGCACTGGAAATCAGTCCATCCATTGCTGTGTCTCAGTCAGTTTGAGCTGCCGCAACAGAACACCATAGATGGGTGGCTTAAACAACATGCATTTGTTTCTCACAGGTCCGGAACTTGAGAAGTCCAAGGTGCTGGCAGATCCCCTATCTGGCGAGGGTACCTTCCTAGCTTGCAGATGATTGTCTTTTTTTTTTTTTTTTTTTTTTTTTTGAGACAGAGTCTCACTCTGTCTACCAGGCTGGAGTGCAGTGGTGCGATCTCGGCTTACTGCAATCTCTGCCTCCCAGGTTCAAGCAATTCTTCTGCCTCAGCCTACCAAATAGCTGGGAGTGCAGGCGCTTGCCACCTCGCCTGGCTAATTTTTGTAATTTTAGTAGAGACGGGGTTTCACCATGTTGGCCAGGCTGACCTCGAACTCCTGACTTCGTGATCTGCCCACCTCGGCCTCCCAAAGTGCTGGGATTACAGGCATGAGCCACCGCACCCGGCCAGATGATTATCTTTTTTCTGTGTCCTCACATGGCAGAGCACAGAGAGGGCAAGCTGTTACATGTCTTCTCATGAGGGCATTGGGAAGGCTCCACCCTCGTGACTTAATTACCTTCCAAAGACCCTACCCCCTAAAATACCATCACATTGGGAGTTAACATTTCACCATATGAGTTTGCGAGGGCCACAAACATTTAGTCCATAGCGCTAAGTAACAAAAACATGAGCAGGACGGGTGGCAAGATTTAGGCTTCAGTCTTCTTCAAGGGCCCTGTGGGGAAACCAAATTTCTTGGGACTAGGAAGAATCCAGAACACTCTGAATTCCTGGCACAATCCAACCAGCTCATAGCACTGCAGTGCCAAATTTCATACCATGAAATCTCAAGGCTTGCACCATAAGCTGAGATCCACGACATGAACATCAGGCAAAATGAGACAGCCCTCACTATTGGGCCCCGAGATACTTAACCTATCAAATGCTTTGCTAGAAGACTGAGGGTGGAGACGTTGGTTGTCTGATATAGAGAGATGTGGAAGTCCTGGGAGGCCCATGGAGAGATGGCAGTGCAAAGCTGTCTTCTGTACAAAGGAGAAGAAACCATGAGGAAAAAGAATTGAGGCTCAGAGGGGCAAAGGAACTCCTGCAGAAAGAAAACAGAATTTTCTATGGAATTGGGACTCTGTCTGCCAACCTTTCCCTGCAGTGCCTCTTCTCCGGTCGGGGTCCGGTGTAGCTGTGCTATTCTCTTGCTGCAGTCTAGCCATCCTCCTCCCTGTGTTGATGGTGGTTTGTAGCGCAGGGCCTGTTGCATTGTCTGGGTGCCACGATGGAAGGCTACATTCTTCTTCCCCATCCAAGTTTGATCTGTCTACTCTCACCCCTGAGGTTATTAAACTGGCAAGGAAATATATGAAATCGACATTCTTGAATGGCTCCTTAACTCTGGGCAAGGAAAGGGAAGACTATTTCCATGGTTGAAGTATTCCAACCAGTTCAGAGAAAAATACCACATGAAGTCAAAATATGATCGTCCTGGCCAAGCAAGGGTTTTCCTTTATAACCATGCTGACATGCAAGGTTTTTATAGCCATGCCTCTCCCCTGCTGTCAGTGGTATTGCCTGCTTTCTCCAGCTGGGGGATGTCAGTTCAGCAGAGGTAGGAGAAGGATTTCATCTGTGGGAGGTGGTAGAAAGAAGAGAGTCCCTGGGAGGATATAAACTCTGCAGTGTGAAGGAGGAGTAAAATATCCATTCTAGGAGAGGGACAGAAAGGAGCCTCGTTAGAGTAAAAAAGAGCTGCAAACCCTTAATTGAAAATAGATTTGGAGAGGCATTTTTAAATGTCATCTTTCTGGAGGGAAAGAAGCAATTTACTAAGCAGTACATTTCATTTGTATAAAGTTTAAAACCAGGCAAAACTCCTCTATGCTGATGAAAATCAGAAGTGTGTGGTGTTGCAGAATACTGTATGCTGTGAGGGTGGGGGGATTTTAACTGGGAAAGAATGCAAGGGGGAATTCTTAGGGGCTAGACATGTTCTGCATCTTGATCTGACTGGTGATTGGTTACCCAGCTGTATTCACAGGTAAAACTCCCTCAAGCCACACACTAAGATTTGCATATTTTTCTATGTGTAATTCATTACTCAATACAAAAATTTAAAGTTAAACTTCTTTTTTGCCCACTTATGGATGTGGCATTGGGACACAGGGCTTCTGAGTGCTCAGCCGAGGATGAGGATGCGTTAGTAAAACTGTGGAGCATGCCAGAAACAGTTAGAGCCTGATGTGGCAGGAGGACCGGGGGCTTCGGCTGTGAGCAAACCTGGGTCTGCATCCTGCCTGAAGGGTTTGCTGAGTGTTTTGAGTAAGCTTTACTTTTCTCTCAGGTTCAGTTTTCTTAAGTGTGGATAATAACATTTACCTTTAAATGTTGTTTGATCCAAATAATATATGTTCTCACTTGTAAGTGGGAGGGGAGCATTGAGTATACATGGACACAAAGAAGGGAACACCAGACAGTGGGGCCCACCTGAAAGTGGAGGGGAAGAAGAGGGTGAAGATGGAAAAACTACCTACAGGGTACTATGCTTATTTCCTGGGTGATGAAATAATCTGTACACCAAACCACTGTGACACACAATTTACTCATGTAACAAACTTGCACATGTACTCCTGAACCTGAAAGTCGGAAAGAACTACGATGCAAAAAAATTCCAGTCATAAAAATCAGATTTTTTTTTTTTTTTTTTTTTTTTTTTTGAGACAGTCTCACTCTATCACCTGGGCTGGAGTGCAGTGGCAAGATCATAGTTCACTGCAGCCTCAACTTTCTAGGCTCAAGCCATCCTCCCACCTCAGCCTCCCCAGCAGCTGGGACTACAGGTGCGTGCCACTGTGCCTGGCTAATTTTTGTATTTTTTGCAGATATGAGGGTTTTGCCATGTTGCCCAGGCTAGTCTCAAACTCCTGACCTCAAGCAACCTGTCTGCTTCAGCTTCCCAAAGTGCTGGGATTATAGGAGAGAGCCACCATGCCCTGCCAAAAATCAGATTTCTATTGCAAAATGTTCTTGGGAATAAAGATATGAATCTAAATAATTATTTAATAATAAAACACTCAACTTATTTCTAAGTATGTATTATTTACATGTGTTTAACTATTAAAATATTTTATTATTAAAATTATTTGAAGTTGAATGAATTCTGTGATGTGAGATCTTTGACAAATTACTTAACATTGTTCAGTGTGTTTCTATGAAGTGGGGATTAAAAAGATGATTTCATAGGCTGGGCACATTGGCTCACGCCTCTAATCTCAACACTTTGGGAGGCTGAGGCGGGTGGATCACCTGATGTCGGGAGTTCAAGACCAGCCTGACCAACATGGAGAAAACCCATCTCTACTAAAAATACAGAACTAGCCAGGTGTGGTGGCACATGCCTGCGATCCCAGCTACTTGGGAGGCTGAGGCGGGAGAATCACTTGAACCCAGGAGGCAGAGGTTGCAGTGAGCTGAGATAGCGTCATTGCACTCCAGCCTGGGCAACAAGACTGAAACTCCGTCTCAAAAAAAAAAAAAAAGAAAAAAAAAAAAGATTATTTCATTAGTATTATAATGATTCAACTTGGTATCATCGAATGTGCCTTGCAATGTGCCTGACATGCTGTTAATTTCAGTTCAATGATTCAATTCAGCAGATATTTATTTAATGCTGAATATAAACCAGATATTATTTTAGTTCTTGGGAATTAAAAACAAGACCACCACATAGCCTCTGGCTTCTGGAAGCTTTCAATCTAGTGGGAAAGACAGTCACATGTGCATTTATAAAACAATGTGATAAATGTTTTACTACTGTAAGATTAGAGTACTGCAGAAGCCCACAGGAGGTATGGCACAATAGTCAGAAGATAATATGCAGGGGTTAGTGGGCATATTTAACCTTAAAAGGGGCATAATGAGACTAGAAAATGGTAATTTAAGGCTACTACATGTTTGGAAGAGTCAATGGCCAAAGGGTTATTTTTATTTTAGAATTACAAGCTTATCTGTAACCAGGAGTGTTTTGCATTAGAAGTGGATGTGTTAAAACAGCAACATGGAAAGCACTTTCAAACTGCAGTGAGTCAAAAGGGGAATGGAATGGAATCCTCAGTAGCAAGGACCCTAATTCCATTGACTCTAGTCCACATCAAATGCTGTCACTCTGGTTGGGGACCATGTCTGGGCATGAGAAGGAGGACCAATTCTTCCAGGGCAGTATTGAGTCATGTCTACTTTGAGAAGCTGGTGAAAGGTATGCACTCTTTCCAAGGAAAAATAAACTTGTAAACAAATGAAACAGTCATCTCGGAAGTTATTGTCCTTCTGAAAGTTAGGTTCAGAATCTCTGTTTTAAAAGAAAACTCATATTGCTGCACTTTCTCCCCTCTCTGAAGAACCAATAAATAGTAGCAACTTCATCAATTATATTGCCGTATCAACACTGTTGATCCTCAAATCACTTCCGATCCGTTCTCTGAATATGCGATAACCTTTTCTGTACCCCATCCTACCTGACATTTCATTGTACTTAGTTGTGAGTCTTTTCCAAGATGAAGATCTCAGAGAAAACCCAACTACAATTTAGATGCTGCACTATTTATCAAACCCTCTTAAGAGTAGTAGATGAAATATTTCTATATAACATTTACTACTATTTCAAATAATAAATGAACATTACTATTTTTAGTTCCATGATTTAGAAATTAGCCTCGGACAGTGGGACATATGGCTCACAAAAACCATCTGTCCCTGCCTATTTGCTAATTCTTATCCCATATTGCTGAGGATCGAGTCTTCTTTCATGACCTCCTTGAGAGATTCTGATGAGCTCTTTTGTTTTATGTTTTATCAGCAAGTTCCTGAAGATACAATGCCTGGAAGGTGGAATCTGGGAGCAAGGCAGCTGCATTCCTGTGGTGTGTGAGCCACCCCCTCCTGTGTTTGAAGGCATGTATGAATGTACCAATGGCTTCAACCTGGACAGCCAGTGTGTACTCAACTGTAACCAGGAAAGTGAAAAGGTAAGGAACATTTTTTGAACTTATTTTGGATCAGGCTGTGCTCTAATCTTGATGCCCAATCCAAGAAATTTGAGAAATGAAATTTCTAAAGAATTCCAACAGGCAGAGACTTGGGATTCTAATCGGGAGTGTTGGTATTATGCAATAGAAAATTCAGAAAATACCACATATTTGAAATGTTCTCTCCTGAGTTCAGAACTTCCTCTGAGGTAAGAAGAAGAATCCAATGGGTGCAGTACCAGGTATATCCCCCAAAAAATGCTAGGATCCTGATTTAGCAATGTGATCCCCTCTCATGGATGGCCATTGACATAAGTTGACTACAAATACTAGTATTATTATTTTTCTAGAACAGAGTCCTGAACAGAAACACAAATTCCTTGGCAAAGCTGGAAGTGCTGTTTGACTATTCCCCTCCCTAGGATTTTGGCACAAAAGGTCTCAAATGAAAAACACAGTCTTATCTTGGTTGTGTGACTAAAAGCAATTTTATTTTAGAATCTTTTCAAGCCTCACACACATACATGAGACAGGAAGTCAAGCAGACTTCCTAGGCAAAGGTCAATGTCCTTGTCTGCTCCCTGGCACCTGTTATCTTAGTTTTCGGTACTCCAAGGTAAGCACCATGGAACAGATGTGAAAAGAATATGACAGAAAATGAGACCCCTGAGAAATCAAGCACATCCATTTGCACTGATGGGTTAAGGAACCATCGAGTTGACCAGATGAAGGGAGGGCTACCTACATTTCTAAAATCTTACATTTTGGAGTTTTGAGAGTTAGTGCTACTCTCTGTGTTCTAGATAAAGTATAATTTGTGGAGCCAAGAGTTTTACAAACCAGCACACATGTGGAGAAAGGGAATAGAATTTTGGTGAGACCAAAAGCAACTATGATGTGTCCATTCAAGCAGAAAGGCAAAAACACACCTTTAGGAAATATTATGAATTGGTTTCACTGGATGAAGCTCATCTTGAAAAAATCTGACATTTGCCACAAGCAGCATTTGTGTGATAGTAGGGATGAATCAGTGCAAAACAACACCATCTGGGAAACAATTCCGAAAATAGCTCTGAATTCATGAGCTTTGGTTGATAGCTGATTGTATTCCTATATATAAAGGAAAATACATTGTTAATACATTTCATTAATGGAAAAAAATTGTCATCATGATTCCTCTGCCTGGAAAAAGCAAAGAATTTTTTTGGCTTTTTTTTTTTTTTTTTTTTTTTTTGACCAGTAACAATATGTTGTTTCAATAGTGTCTTTTGGTCCAGGTTCTAGAACTGGAGAATACTACCACTTAATCAGACCACTTTTTTTCAACTCTCAATAAAGTTAAAAAAATGATAATTAAGATGTTTACTTTTGATATTCTAGCTTCCCATCCTCTGCACTAAAGAGGGACTGTGGACCCAGGAGTTTAAGTTGTGTGAGAATCTGCAAGGAGAATGCCCACCACCCCCATCAGAGCTGAATTCCGTGGAGTACAAATGTGAACAAGGATATGGGATTGGTAAGGATAGGAGTGAATCTTAAAGTCAATTTCCATGTCATTCTTTTATTGAGCACAGCTGAAATTTTTAAAATTTTATTTATTTATTTATTTTGAGATGGAGTCTTGTTCTGTCGCCCAGGCTGGAATGCAGTGGCGCAATCTCAGCTCACTGCAACCTCCGCTTCCTGGGTTCAAGCAATTCTCCTGCCTCAGCCTCCCAAGTAACTGGGACTACATGCGCCTGCCACCACGCCTGACTAATTTTTGTGTTTTTAGTAGAGATGGGACTTCACCATGTTGGCCAGGCTGGTCTCAAACTCCTGACCTCAAGTGATCCGCCCACCTCAGCCTCCCAAAGTTCTGGGATTACAGGCATGAGCCACTGCACCCAGGCTGCCCAGCTGAATCTCGAAGCAGAGACACTGTTCTCCCTGAAGAGTGGATTGAAATTGCAAGTTGACTCTTAGCTGCTTTAGTAAAAATGAGATTTATGGCAACTTTGAGGGGCCTAGACCAGATGGATTTGTGGTATGGTTTGTAGCTCCAAGATGAAAGGTGGGACTGTGTAGCCACATAGCATGTGTCTGCTGGGCTCTTCCATTCTTCTTTATTCCCTGTGGTTGTTACTGGAGTGGAGAATTACTGAAAGGGATGATTTGAGATTCCTCTTTCATGCATCATTCTTCAACCATTCTTTCTCTGCAGAGGACTAGGTTCCAGAGCCATGGACAACTTCTTATTCAAGCAATTACAATTAAAGGTCTTTGTGGCCAGAACTGATTTATAGTGATGTTAACTTTGCCTTGACTGGCCCTAAATATCATAGAAAAGAGTTGTAGCTGATGCGAAACCTTGTAAGATTACTCCTAAATTCTGAACTGCATTAGCAAGGAATAATTTTATCAGACATTCTAACCAATGCCAATGAGTATAATTTGTATTAACTAGTAAGCTCATTGCCGTCTTCAAGATGTTGTTTGCACAGTGATGTCTTGTGGTCAGGCATAGAGTATCAGGGAATTCAGATGTGCCTCTTGGGTGGTGTTTCACAAACAGATTCTCATCCTCCAAGCGTCCAATTTCTGCATTAAAATATCATATACTCACATATCTAGAGCCCTTAAGAGGGATGTAGCTCTTTTGATTGTTTTAAAAGTCACTGAAAACATAGAAACATAGATAGTAAGGACTAAAAAGAAACTTGGAAATCATCAAATGTATAGATGAGGAAATAGAGAACCTAGAGAGTGTATTTTCTCTTAATATAATTTTAGGAGACATTTGGACTCTGTGTGGAAGGGAATACAGCAAGATTTTTCTGCAAGAGACCAATACATACCCAAAGTCTCTGCTTCTGATTCTTCACTGCTTCCTCCTTTAATCAAATAGGTTTGTTGGCTGCCAATGCAATTATCTTTAGTGCAGCAACAGAGAGAATAGTATCTGGAGTAATTTTATAATTTCTGGGTCATTTCCTGCCATCCACCACCACCACTACCAGCATGTCAAGTTCTTAGGTAGTAGTTGTTGCAATTGTAAGCTTCCAGGAGACCATGTAAACAGGAATGTATTAGATATACTTAAAAGGTATGAGCCAATCAGGATAGACTTTGTATAGCTAGAGTCCTGGAGGAGATCTTGGAGGCCCGCTGGGCCAGGAGTCAATCTTTCAGTTACTAGATCGTGTAGAAATTCAGGCATTCCAGAGGAGGTGTTATACTGGAAAAGACAGAGGAGGGGACACTTGGGGCAAGTGGAGTTAGGTTGGGGGAAAGTCTCTTTACCAATTAGTGTGAAAGTACCCTTACGGGAACACAGATGACTATCAGCCCTGCCTACAACATCATAATATGGTGACCCATAATGAAATCAATTGTTCTTTAAAAACTCAAAGCTATTGATTCCTGAAAGAAAAAGAACGAGATCTGGGAAGTTCAAGTCTCTGCTGTAAACTTCTGTTCTTTCAGGTGCAGTGTGTTCCCCATTGTGTGTAATCCCCCCCAGTGACCCCGTGATGCTGCCTGAGAACATCACTGCTGACACTCTGGAGCACTGGATGGAACCTGTCAAAGTCCAGGTGAGGAAACGGACATCGTTATGTGCCAAAGACGTGAGTCTGCTGAGCAACATTTGGAACATTGTTTTTCGGAGTAATTTCAGAGACTTTCAAAGCATCCTTAAAGCAAACAACCACATGGATTATTCCTAGAAAGAAAAGTTAAACATTGAAAAGCAAAAAGAGGGAGGCTTGAAAAAAAAAAAAAAAAAAGATAGCTCACATCTAAAGGAAAGTTTGAAGTATAAGATGGAAAGAAATCTTAGAGACATAAGGAACAGAAAGGAAAATTACTACTAATGAAAAATAGGATGGGACAGGTTAGGATAAGTCAAAGAAATATATAAAGATGAAAGAAGGATGGAAAGAAAAGGATGGATTAGAAAAGATGAAAATAAAACTGCAAGCAGGGGAGTGCCTAAAGGAACTGAGTAAGAAGAGAATTGCCTTTCCTTTATCCGTCTCCCACCCTTTCTAAACCTGAAATCCTTTTCCTGGGCCATCTGCTATTCAAAGTCAGTCATCAGCAAAATCCACGACATCCACAGCCTCTTCTCTGGGCTTTCTTTCCATTTGCTTCCTTTTCTATCTGAAATCTGGCTCTCCACTGAGGACTCTGCCTCCCCCGCAAGACTCATTCCTTGCTGCTTTCTCCCTCATGCCCCTCCTAACCCTGGGCCTGCAAGAGGGATAGGCATCATCCTCTCTCCTCACTGCCATTTGTAAACCATTTTTCCTCCCTCCCCTGTAAAATGACTCACATTTGAATCCAATGTCGACAGAATGAACCACTCACTTCCCTCAATGCGGCTGTCATCTTCTGACCCTTACGGCACCCCTCTCCTTGCTTCTGAAACACTTTGACTCCTGGGGTGTGGCCACATTAGCCAGCCCTCCTGTCAAAACTTGCATTGATGTCTACATTTGCACATTTGATTCTTCTGAAATCAGGATTCTCAGCTCTGGGGCTTCCTTTCCTCCTGTGGCCGCCTTTCCCTTTCCAACTCCATCTTCCTCGTGCTTTCCTTGGCTCCCCCTAATCTTGCCTTGGTGGCTTCTTGGCTCTTTCCTAAACATGCCAGCCACACCCTCACCTCAGCATGTTTGCGCTTTTGCTTCCTTCAGCCCAGGATGTTCTTCTCCAGAATATCTGCATGGTTTGCTCCTTTCCGTCTTACAGATTTTTAGTCAAATTTCAGGAAGGCCCTCTTTGGTTATTCTATTAATATCTAACATTTTAACTCCCCTAACATTTTCTGTCTCCTTTCCTTTTATTTTTCCTCCTTAGGATGTATCATTACCAAGAATATTACATATTTTACTTACTTATCTATCATCTTTTTCTGCCATTAAATTAAAAAGCTCATTGATAGATTATTGTCTGTTTTATCATTATTATATCCCTAGATCCTAAAACAGTGCCTAGTATTTGATATGTGCTCAATAAATATTTGTGAAATGAGTGAATGAAAAAGAGAAAGAAAAGGCTATGCAAGAGTTAAATGGAGAAAATCGTGTTGTAAACTAATTGTTTCTTCTTAGAATAGAGGAGGGTGGGGACATCAGAAAGCCTAAGAGCTTGGTTACTTAATTATTAGGCTGTTTAACAAAATTCTTGCAAGTCTGTTCTCATTGGATGAGCAAAAGAGGACTCCAGAGATACGCCACATTTCATTCAAACATTATCCTCAAGTCTCTGCTTTTTCCTCACAGGTTAATTGTGCTTTATTGTGGGCATGGATTTGTGTCACAGCAGGAGGTTCAGGAAAAAACATACTCTAAGTGTAATTTGGGTGAGGAATGGAGAATAACACAATCCTATTAATTCAGTTAGTCATTCATTCAACAAACATTTACTGAGGTTATTATGTGCCATGAGCTATGCTGAGTGATGGGATGTGGAGGTGAAAAATAATAGTCCCTCTGTTTAAGGACTTACAATTTGGCCATGAAATCAGATATCTATGATGATGTCACATGGGAAAAGGTTTGAACGTAGTAGAGGTGTTATGGGAACACCTGAGAGGAAGCAACCAAGTCTTCTGCTCAGGAGCCTAGTGGAGTTGGGGAAGGATCAATGGAAACTGACCAAAAAGCTTTTCCTCTGGGTCTTAAACTGTGATCAAGAGGAGCACTCAAGAGGGTAAGAAATAGTAAATGTTCCATCTGGCTGAAACCAGGGTATGTGTGGTACTGAGGGAGAGGAAAGATGGTGGTAAAAGAATGAGGTCAGGCGAAGCAGGCAGGCAAGATCCCACCAGGCATTGCCTGCCCTTCCTTGGATGTCAAGCCTCATGAGAACTCTGAGTGGAGGTGGAGTGCACCTCAGTGCTGAGGGCAGTGTGAAGATTGCATTGAAGTATGAAGGAGAGGGCCAGAAAAACACCTCCACAGGTTCTCCCATCCCCTGGCCTTTCCAGACTTTCACTTTTACTCTCCATTCTGTTGTTAAGGTTTAGCTAAACTACAGTAGCTGGAATTACAGTGCCTTGGAGAAAGAGTTTCTGCCTCGTGTTTCATGATGTGCCAGATGGTCTAGACCCTTTCTTTCAGCCCCATAAACTCAGTGTGCTATGATGAAACACTTCTCTTTCTCTATAAGCAGGCAAAGGGAGAAAGCCTTGGGCATGCATGAGCATTTTCTTTCTCTTGGGCATAAACTGAAATCGATCCTTCTTCATTTGCTTCACCATCCACCTCACAAGGCGTCTTTGGGAACAGTCAAAGATGCAGGGTCTGTGAGGCCTGAGTGCAAGCCTTCCAGTCAGCAGGGTTTCTTCCACCTCTGTGTTTCTAATGGAACATTCTAGAAAATGACAGTCCATTTGTCTTCATGAAAACAGCAGGGATACCAATTACAGTGACTTGACTCTAAACTGGAAAACAATTTTCTCTGTTTGATTAAAGCCTCCCTTTTCTCAGCTATCCTTTTGGGGAAATCATTATTGTTTATTTACTTCTATTCCATAGCATTTTGTTCTTGTTTATATTCCTGATGCCTTTTTCAGTGCCTGGCACTTTGTAGGTTTCTTAGAAACATTGGTTGAATGAGCAAAGAAACTGCTGTAGCACCATTTTCTTTTTTTCTTTTTAATTTAATTTAATTTTCAGTACTGGGATACAGATGCAGCATGTGCAGGTTTGTTACGTGGGTAAATGTGTGCCATGATGGTTTGCTGCACCTATCAATCAACCCACCACCTACATATTAAGCCTCACATGCATTAGCTATTTGTCCTGATACTCTCCCTCCCTCTGGCCCCCTGACAGGCCCTAGTGTGTGTTAATTTCCTCCCTGTATTCATATGTTCTGATTGTTCAGCTCCCACTTATAAGTGAGAACATGCAGGTAGCACCATCTTCTACTTCAGAAGTAAATGCATATTTTTTTCTCAGTCTGGATGCATTCCAGCAGCTTCTTATTGACATATCCTTGTCAATTCTAAGTTGACCACCTCAGGAAAAAACATGCGGAACATCTTCCTTAAGTCAGTATATCAAACATGATCGTTTCTATCATTGCATTTATCATGACTATGATTTAGTCAGTAAATTCTTGGTTTTTGACGTAGGTTGACCAGACTTGATTTTGAGGATGTTAGCAGAGAAACACTGAAGACCCTGCAATAAAAAAATATATTTTCTAAAAGCTGAATTTTTAACTCATGGTTAAAAATTTAGCTCTTTTATTCACCAACTGCATAACCTTAGGCAATTTACTAGTCAGTACCTCCATTTCCTCATGTGTAAGTGGAAATAACACTGATCTCAGTAGATTAATGTGAGTATCAGATGAGAAATGTATGAATAGACCTTAGCTTACTTGATGCATAGTACGTTTTCTTGATCAGTTGCCATTCTTATTTGAGGCAGGTTGCTTCCCCTCAGGTTGCCTGCCTCTTCTCATCTGTATGAGATTCTGCCCTGCTCTTTATAATTTGAGTGTATAACTAAACTATACAGCTTGTCACAGTTCACAGTATTGATAGGGATGCAATTGCTTTTCTGGAACTCTTGAGGCTTGTGTCACATTTCCATGTGAAAACAAAGTGAAATCATTAAATTAGCTGCTTCCAAAATGTAAGGGAAGAGCTGAGGTAACTTGCGAAATGAGTCTTGTCCTTACCTTAGAAGGATTATTTGTTTCTAGAAAAATTCCCAGCAATCAGAATTTCAGAAGTTGAAAACATAATTAACATTTTAATGTTTTCTTGAACTCCAAATAAATACCCTTTATACCAAACGAAAACCAAGTAGTTAACCAATGGTGAACACTAATTATCACAGAGTAGCAAAACAAGCTGTTACCTATGCTCTCTCTGCTCTTTCACAGTTACTATGTTAAAGAATATTGCTTACAAACAAAGCTTGCAAGAGATGCTCTGTGTTTAGGAAATTGCAATTTTATAGCAAAAGAAAAACAAGAAAAAAGAAGTCACTGGATGCAGTGGAAATGATGATGAGATGATTGCCCTTATGTACCTCGGGGCCTCTAGGATGAGATTATGCACCAGCCACAGATGATCTCATGATGGCTAGGTTCTGTGGCACTCAGCAACTCACCCAGGGTGCGAAATCTAACCTTGTCCTCATAAATACGAAGAAATGCCTCATAAACCAAGGCAATTCGTTAAATGAAACTCCATGTCGAGTAAAATCCTTGTAAGTCAAATTGACTTATCTTGGGAGTTGTTCCATGTTGTACTCAATCTTAAATGTTTGTGTCCTTAAGAATCGCTTGGGCAGTATGTAAAAAGAACAGCAGGATTCCAGCCTTCAGAAAGACTGGAGATGCTTTGGAATGAGCGTCTTTAACAAGCACCTTAGGTAATTCCACTGAAATGCTTCAAGAAACCCTACTATTACAAAATAAAATACTGACAAGATAAATATTATAAATACAAGCGCACCTCTCTGAAGCATGGCTCATTTGTTTAGTAAATGATGCTTGCTTATTTCATGAAAATTCCTGCTATCTGCCATTATTTCAAATGCCTTTGTATCTGGCAGGAGTACAGAGTAATGGATTAAATTGCATTATTTTCTCTAGTCTGCTTCCAATGACTTCATTCTTTGTAATAAAAAATGATACCTTACATTTGGATAACACTTTGTTGTCTTCAAAACATATATGTGTGAAAAAATACATATGTTATATATTACACGCACACGCATACACATACACATACACGTATATATTTGAGTCTCATCACAAACCAATAAGCCAGGAAAGGAAGATTGTATTATATTTATTTTACAGGCACATTAGCTGTTGTTGGATGACCTGTTCGATATTGCACAGCTGGCAAGAAATGGAAAAATAAATGCCACCAACTTTGCTGACTCCCAGTTTAATGCAGTACTCCCTGCCTCACCCTGTTTGCTATAGTCTTTTTTTCCCCCTTGTATATGTTTGAGTTAACTTGTCTATCTCATAGAGAATCAGTCATTCCTCTCAACCATGAGAAGCCCCTCATTTCCATACTTCCCCCAACATGAAACCTAAGAAAAAAAAAAGATTAAAAGTGATACTTCTTTATAATACTATTTTTTTTCTTGTGAAAACAATTGTGTTTGTTTTTAAAGAACAATCAAGTACAGTTTTAGATGCCTACAGAGTTTATTTGCCTTGCTCCGGGGGTTCTGCTTTGTATTCCTGCAAATGATGCCTGACTTATAGAATAATATATTTTTTATTAAAGGAAGAATTTCTGAGGTCTTAGGTAATCTGGGGTTTTGATGAAAAACATCTCGAAGTAGCAACTGACATAAAAGGAAGAATGAGGTCCTCCTGGGTTCAAATATAATGTCACTTACTCCTTGGAGCCTCTCTCTGCTCATCTGCAAGGGTGAGGATAATATCTAGCTTGCATGGTTGCGATTAAATTTAAAATAACACATGTGAAATGTCTTGCACAGTTTCTAGCACAAACTTCTTAATTAAATAAAAATGAGATTTCAGTTCACTTAGTACAAATCTTTCCCCCTGGAAATATCCTCCATCCCTGAAAAGATATCACTAGCTATCTCCATGCAAAATAAACAAAAATAGGTTTCTATAGTTTGTGTGTGTGTATGTGTGTGCACATGTGTGTATATGCAATAATGTCTGGGTCATTTGTCTTTTTCTGTCTCTTTTATAAACTGAGCTGAGAAAGGAACTAATGGCTATTCAGTGTTTCCTATTGGAACACCTCTGACAACAGAAGCAATTTCTAAAAGCTTTTAATTGTGAGACTGAGAAGAGAGGAAGGATGAAAATACAGTACTTTTAGATGTTTCGAGGGCATGCTGGATGTGAGAGATAATAGGTAAGGGTTTGAAATTTTCAGATGGACTTTCTAGACCCTTGCCATTGCAATGGTGCCTTCCTTCTTCACCTTCACCAGTGTCACTGGAGCTGTTACACACAATTGTACCCATCAAGAGGACACTTTGGGGGCGGGGCTGAGCATTAAGAGCCAGAGGGAAGAGTGAGGTCATTTGGTTGGAAACTGGTTTTTGCCAGCGTATTACCTTCTCGTTTTCTTCCTGGTGGGGATCTAGACCCTTCTGGTGGGTAAGAAGTATACTGACAGAAAGGAAGGATGCCAGACCATTCCATGCCTGTCAGCCAAGGTGACTGAGCAGTGGGACCTGGCGGTTGGGACAGGGAGGGGGGCAGCCAAATAGTCAATGCTGATGCCCATTGCGCATGTCCTCGTGTGACCAGATCAAAGGCCTCCACCCAATGCCCCTGCACCTGCAGCGGCACAGACACTCCTGATGTCCAAGGCACCTGCACCCAGCAAGTGGGTGAAGCTCCCTCAGACTTTCACTAGAGGCACTTTTTTATTTTCTCATCCCTTTTTTTCTAGATTCTTATTCTTTTTCTTCTTTTCTACCATGCTAATCCCAATTCCCCAGTAAACTGTACTACTGAGGGTGGAAATGGTTCCTTCTCCTTCACCCCCGGTACCTCCTCAGTGCAGGATTCATTTCATCTTTTACTCAGGAGGTGGTGGCTGCGGGAAATCAAAGGGCCCACAGAAAAGAATGACTGCCAGGGAATCATTTCTCAAAGAAAACCTTTTTATTTTCCCAAAAAGCCTATGTTAAGTTGAATTTTTATGATTATCCTTAACCATTGTTTCAAGAGAGTGTTTTATTGTATCTGGTGACTTTAAAATAGGAAAAAATAATGTTTTAACTTACAAAGTACTGGTCCTTCAGGAAACTGATTTCATTGATAATTTTTTTTACACATTCTGGCAATTGTTTGCTTGTAAATGTAAATGCTATTTTCTAAATAGCATTTGAAACTGTTTCCTTCTGAAGTACAAAGACATGCATCATGACATCTCATTTCCCCTATTATTTTGCTTCATAAATTCCTTTTTCCACAGACTAAACAGCACTTTTTTTCTGGAGTACCATAATTATGAATTAGTGAGGTCCAAATAAGTGAGATTTTCCTGTGGCGACATGAAATAGGTTTGCAAAGAGCCTTTAACACTATATGAAATCTCTCTCAAATTCCCAGCTTTTCAACAGAATTCTCCAGTTATATCAAATCTTATAATTTCTAACTTTGTTTTCCCAAATTGTTCCCCAAACATAAATAGTCCTTTAAATAAAAATGACTGTTTTAAAGAGAAGAGAGAAGGAGGAAGAAAACAAGAAGATAATACGCTGGCAAAAGCCACAGTTTCCAACCAAATGACCTCACTCTTCCCTCTGGCTCTTAATGCTCAGCCCCGCCCCCAAAGTGTCCTCTTGATGGGTACAATTGTGTGTAACAGCTCCAGTGACACTGGCTGCAGATCATTGGAGACTCAGACATGAGTCATGGAAAGGTCTTCTTTTTCATCATTTTTAAGCGTGGAGTCATTCCCTCTAGGCATCAAGTGTCCCGTCACTAGAGGAGAGTAGACAAGAGCATCTTGTAGGAAAGGGGAAGAGGAACGGAAAAGCAAGTTGCAGGGTAGTGTGCTATGGTCTAAATAAACATGCAACGGATGTTTTACTCAGGAGCACATACATGTAGCAATAAGGAAATTATCACAAATGTGGACATTGGCAGAACTTTGTGCCTTGATGTGATTAGCAGCCCATTCTGTCAAATAACTACTCCCATTAAAAAATAATTGAGCAATTTTCTGTTAGCCTTTATTGTTGGCTATTCTTGAGTTTTGTGACCTTTAACAAGACATTTACCAGGCAACAGCCTTCATGGTGACTTATGACCATCCTAGTAACCTTTACTCTTCTTTCTCCCTTTCTCTTTCTTTCTTTTTTTTTTCTTTCTTTCTTTCTTTCTTTGTTTTTCTTTCTTTCCTTCCTTCCTTTCTTTCTTTCTTTTCTTCCTTTCTTTCTTTTTCTTTCTTTCTTTTCTTTCTTTCTCTCTTTCTCCCTTCCTTCCTTTCTTTCTCTCTCTCTCTCTCTCTTTCTTTCTCTCTTTCTTTCTTTCTTTCTCCCTCTCTCCTTTTTCTTTCTTTCTTTCTCCCTCTTTCTCTTTCTCCCCCTCTCTCTCTCCCACGTCCTTCCTCCCTCCCTCCTTCCTTTCTTCCTTCCCTCCCTCTCCCTTCTTCCCTCTATTTTCTTTTCTTCCTTTCTTTTCCCCTTGCTTTTTAGAAACTTTCAAATGGTCCAATCAGGAGGAAATTTGTAAACTAAATTCTCTCTTAAACTTTTTTTATGTTGGAAAGTTCAAAACAAATCTTTGGCATTTAGATACTGGAATTCCATCATGTGAAAAGTTGCTTGTTAATAGCATAATGGCAATAGTTTCAATAACACAGTAATGCATAGATTTGCGTTTGTACAATAACAAATTCAGAATAGTTGTTACCAATAGGAAGGAAGTATAATGATGTTGGAGGGACATATACGGGAGACATTAATTGAATCTATAGTGACTTATATTCTGGAAAATCTTAAAAATTTTTGATAAAGTTGGGCAGAAGATATAAAGTTTTTTTATCATTATAGCTTTCAAATGTAATGTATATGATTGTAATTTTTCAAAAGTGTTTCAGAAAATAAGAAAACCAGCCGGACATGGTGGCTCATGTCTGTAATCCCAACACTTTGGAAGGGCAAGGTAGGAAGATTGCTTGAGGCCAAGAATTTTAGACCAGCCTGGGCAACATAGTGAGACCCTGTCTCTATAAATTAAAATTTTGTTTAAATTAGCCTGACATGGTGATAGATGCCCATAGTTTCAGCTAGTCAGGAGGTTGACGCAGGAGAATCACTTGAGCCCAGGAGACCGAGGCTATAGCGAGCATGATTGTGCCACTGAACTCCAACCTGGGTGACTGAGTGAGACTGTCTCTAAAAAAAAAATTATAAATAAATAAATAATAAAAGAAAAGAAAATCATTTCACCTCTCACCAGGAGTCAGCCCTTCCCTGTCCATCTCACTGCTTTGCTTTTCTTCCTGTTTCACAGCCCTCTTGCACCTCAAATGCTCCCATAGAATTGAGTCTTGAAAAACATTTGAAATTTCCCTCCAGTTATAATCACGAAGTACTTGTTTTATTAATGGCATATACATATATTTATAAATAGGGAACATCTTTATGAGATACCTGATTTTCATAGGAGAAGGCTAGAGACCCAATACTATAATTAGTGGCTGGCAAATGCTTGTAAAATTTCGTCTTTCTGTAAATCACTGAGATAAGAAGTAGGAATGCTAGATAGTCCCTATTCTAAAGGATTTTGCAATCTAGGAAGGGGTATGACACAGGTTCCACCAACTTGTGCAATTTCTGTAGCAGTTAAGGAGAATTGTCAGTGTAAATTAGTCTCAAAACTGAATTTTACATCATTAAAAATCTATAAGGTGGGTATTGTCAACTCCACTGTTATGAATTTATTCTTCAGATATACTTGTACATGATTTATATATAAGCTTTGTTCGTTATAACAAAAGACTGGAAATAACCAAAATATTCATCAACCTGGATCTGATTAAAGCTTTTGAACTCTTTAAGGGCCTTAACTAGATTTATGGATTTGCAGATCCCTTGCTCACTGGACAATCTGACCCCTAGTGAGTGAGTGAGGTATTTATGCATTTGGTCTGAATTGAATCACTGACTGATTAGGGTAGAGAACTGGGGGTCCATAGTGAATACCCTCCTATGAGAAGGAATAAAGTTCTCATGTATTTGCCTTTCAAAGGACAAATTATATTTTGCCATTGTTACTATCTGGGACCCCAAACTACTACAAACCATTGATATTTTAAATAACAAAATGTATGACCACTGCTCAGTAGAGCTCCAGTGGAACCTGCTTTAAAGCATAAACAAGAATTATTTCTAGTTAACAGAATTACTGTTGATATGCAAATGGTTCTGCATAAATGGCTGTAAGTGCAGGAGAATAACTCACTTTTTCAGTAGGCTGAACACCCCTTTTGGGTTTACCTTATGTATTTGTTTTGATAATCCTTTTTTTGGTACAATAATGACTTAAGCCAAGTCACTTTCTAATAATATATTGCAATATGAAGTTTTGAATATCAAACTTTATAAGGATTTATACTATTTATTTTCCCTCTAGAGAAGCTGTGAAGGAGGAGTTTTAGCTTTTAGCAGTATGACTCCAGAAAAATATTGCAGATCCCCATTCTCCTACCTGACTATGAGGTATATATTTATAGACCTGCTATTAGCATATGTGAATGTCTCCAATCTAATGATTACACATTGTTAGCATTCTAGAATTCCTGTAGGTGCTATCTCATGTAAAGCTCCTATGTTGCCATGTATTCTTTTCCTTCTGAATGCATGGAATTTCAGTTGGACTGATTAAAATGTGAATATGCAGGTCTGCAGAAGGGTGGGTTGGTAGCAGGCTACAGAGAGAAACTTCTTTTCTCTTTGAAACCTGCTATGGGACTTTCTTTTTTCCTTAGAAAAGCGTATTCTTTGAGAATTTTAAAATATATAAAGAAAAAGAAAAAAGTTTTGTGAAAATGTTTTGTTAAATTATTATTTAACAAAAAGTAGATGACTATTTGTTTAAATATGCATCTGGAAATGGCCATCAGGAATGAGGCAGTCACCAGCATCTCAAGATGAACCTAACTGCACTCCCACCAGCTTGATGTTGGTGTCACTTTGAGTAGCAGTGATTTCACACTAGCCCTGTGTGTCCTGTGTATGTGTTCTGTCCACTTTCCTACAGGGCAGGCTGTATGATGATACCAAGAATTGCAGAGTGCAATTTCACCTCCAGTCTTGGTGTGGGCACTCACGTCTTATAATCTAGCATTTCTAAGGTCCACTTTAGTTGAAGACTCTTTTGTAAAACTGTATTTGTCAACCTTTAAAAGCCCGTGGTGTGTGATCAACACAACCATCCTACAATTTCTTGTAACATTATTTAAAATTTCAAAATAAGTGGAACTAATATTATGCCTGAAACCAGATGAAACTCATTATAATATTGAGAATGCTTTTTTAAAACCACACTACACCACTCTGAACATTTAGGTATTTTGGGAAAGAGGATGAAAAGTTTTGAGAAATCTCGTCCACCAAGATTTCTGCCTGAACGACATCTGTCAGGGTGGGCAGTGTGCACGGGAAAGGCTACATAGCCCCAATCCACTTTATGGGACACAATTAGAAACTAGCTGGTTGAGGAATGGAGTTGGACTCCTGTGGTGAGCTCAGGATTTGCCCCTTCTCACACAGAACAAATGTCTTTAATTTTGTTTCCTGTTTTTCCCGTCTTTCCCCTTAGAGCATTGTGTGCACTGGCCGGCGTCAATGGCATCCAGACCCCGTCTTAGTCCACTGCATCCAGTCATGTGAGGTAAGATGGCCTCCCCTTCCCCAATGCAGACTAGAGAACTCAGGTGGATTTAATTTATGGAGCTTGAGTCCTTCTAATTTAGGACCCAGTCCCTCTCCTATTCCTCTGCCCTTTGTTTAATTTCTTAAATTAAGTTGGTTCCACAATCTTAAATTTACAGAAATTAGGAGCTCTGATTTTTGTTTTGTTTTGTTTTAGCAAAATCTTTGGAGATCCCCTTTAAATGACTTAATAAAAGCTAACTTAAAAAGCAAGTCAGAATTATTTATGGTTTTGGGATTCTGTAACTGGGCCTTGTTTGAGCTTAATTCGCTCGGGGTTTTGGAGACTGATGGCCCACTGACAGGTTTGTTTGGCCAGCGCAGTGTCTAAAAACAATTTTCTTTTTGGTTGCCAACGTTTAAAAATCAGGATTTTTACATAAAATTCATGTGTGCGTATATAACATTACACACATACACACACATCCCAAATAAAAATAAATATTTAAAACTCTGCACAAAGATTTGTCTCTTGAAAAATAAGACTAGCTGGCAACCATGATGACAATTAGCTGGATCCGAGTAGCAGCTGCAACCCCAGAGGGGCAACTCTCTCCAGTTAGCACAGCTTTTACTTTCCCTATGGCTACTTACCTGGTGGGCGCCCCTTGTTTAGACTAACTGCCTGGGTCATGCAGGCATCTATGTTTGCAATCTCTTAGGTAGACCTGTTATCTACTGTTGATTAACCAAACTAAACCTTTACCACCTCAAGAAATCTTGTCCACTTCTTCACATAGTAGATTCCCCAATCAGTGCTGGGATGTAGGCTGCTGTGATTTCTTTAGCTAGATTAACCGAAGTTAATTTTAAAAGTCAGGAATAGGGCAGAGTATTTCTAAGAAACAATGACCCAGAAATTCTGTCATAGGGGAAGGAGATGCTTACACACACACACACACACACACACACACACACACACACACACCATTTAAGCCCTCCCACCCTAAGAATAGCCAGTGACAAGTACAAGCATTCTCGTCTCAGTCACAACAGGTTTTGTCATCCACATCTCACATTGGAAGGAAATAAGCCACTTAGCAGCAATGCTTGGGTAATTCTGGCTCCTGTAGGTGCTTCAGAGAGACCCCTTTAACTGCCCTGATTTCCAGCTTCTTCCCTGATGCACACCCAACCCACATGCATATTAAGTTCATTCTTCTGTATCTCTGTGTTTCTTGATCTAATTCTGGGAATCCAGGATCCACATGAGACTGGAGAGGGGGAAAGGGTGGGGTTTGAGAGAAAAGGGAAAACTGGGTGGGGAAATGATACCAATAAAACAGCACTCTGCGAGCGCATCAGGAAAAATGCTAGCATGGAGTGTGCTTTGTTATGGTGTGGGCCAACAAAACAGCTCATCTTCTGCCATCATTAGAAAAACAGATGGCAGCGGGGTGGGGAGGCGGGAGAGAGGAGGACTGAATCATCCACTGGGCAGGGGGTAAGAAGGAGGGAAGAGAGGAGGCCAGGGAAGGAGGGAGATAAACAGACAGAAGACTGGGGAGCTGGGAACAGATCAAAGGGATCCTGAGAATTCCCTTCTGCTGCTTCTATGCATGATCTCAAGTGGGATAGTGGATGACAGGGCTTGGAGCTGGCTTCCGTGTTTCCCGGAAGGTTATAATACAGACCTTTTCCCATTTGTTCTCCCCTCCTCTCTGCACCCCAGCACATCAGCGGGGTCACTTATCCAGAGCTTCCTAGGCTGTCATCAGTCCCTTTGTTGATGTGACAAGGAACAAAAGCTCCAAGTCTCCTCTGCCTGTCTGCTACCAGGCAACAGCTGTTGGTTCCCCTGCTCCAGTGGTTCTCAGCATCACCTGGGAACCTACTGGAAATGCACATTCTCAGGCCCCCAAACATCTACTCGATCAGAAACTGGGAGTGGGGCCCAGCAGACTGTTTTAACAAGCTTGCAAATGATTCTACAGCTTGCTAATACTTGAGAACCACCGCCCCAACTGAGAGTTTGTTGTGCAGCAATAATTGTAGCCAACATTATTTAGCCACTTTGAGGGTGGAAGGAAGATGCAACAATACAGGTAAATCAATCCCCTAGGAAAGGAAGGGGAACTGGACAGGAGAGGAGAAGGAGAAACAACTCTGAAGAAATAAGTAATAAGAGATGCAAAGAGGCGGGGTGAAAATGAGAAAGAAAGGACAAGAGAGGCTGAAACTGGCATGCTCTAGGGGCAAATTGGCAGACACTTAATTCTTTACTGGAAAAAGTCAGCAAAATATATTAGGGAGAATAGAAGACTGTCAGGGACAGATGGAGGGAAAACAGACCAGAGGCAAGATAAAGCAAAGCGGGCCAGGTAGGAGAGAGGAAGTTTTTAAAAGTGCAGCACAGAAATCTGAGCTCAAATCAGGTACTTTGTTACCCAGTATCTAAAAGGGTTTTCTTTTTTTTTCTTTTTTTTTTTTTTTTTTTTTGCTTCCCAGTACTGAATATCATTCTAAGAGGCCTCCTTTTGATATTTAGCCTTGTAAGGGTGGAGTGCCTCATTCATTATTTCTCCCAATAAGCCCAAGGCAGTAAATCCACCAGCTCAGTATCCTCAGCCCATATTGCCCTTCATGTTACTTCAGCACCTTTGTTTGTATCATATTCTCTTGGCATAAGGATTTGCTTTCAATTATCCACTATTCTGTGCTGCTTATGTTTTCTGAGGTGCCACTGAGACTTTCTTTAAAAACTCTTACCTAAATAAGTCCATCTTCTTATGTTAGGTCATAAGCCAATTTTTGCCGCTTATGTTTCCATTGTCCCAGCAAGAACACATGTATGCTACATATCTGCAATCCAAAATTGTTTGTACGTTCTATTCTATTTTTGTAGTTGTTGCTTGCATTTGGCCTTTGTGACATGAATGCTCCTTGGATCTTCTGTTTCTTTCGTAAACTTCATATGGGCAAGGAATGGCAACTTGCTTAATGGAAAAGTTTTGAAGTCAAACAACTCTAGATTCCAATCCTGGGTCAGCTGAGTAGTGTGAGCCTCTGTACCGGGAAGTGGGGCAACAAAGCTGTTTTAAGGAGTTGTTATGAGGGATGCATGTGATAGCATACATAAAGCATTTAGTGTCATGCCTGGCCCATAAGAGATTCTTATTGGTGTCATTTGTTGTGAGCTGTTAGCCACTTCGTGAATGTTTACTGAATGAGTAAAGCAGAAAGCAGGGGCATTGCTGCTGGTGTAGCCCCAGTATAATTAGTTGTAAACTCTGAGGATGTGAAAAAGGAAAGGAAAGGAAAGGAAAAGAAAAGGGAAACAAGTCACTCCCATAGAGACCCACTGAGAACCATAATTCGCGAATTCACACATTGATTGTGTCCAATCAATCATCAGGTCAGTTGGTCACCAGATCATTATATGCGTAGCTCTACTCATTCCTTACAGTTGCCCACACTGGTTGGGACCTCAACATTTCTCATCTTTTGCAGGAATTTCCTAATTGCTCTCCCTTCCCCCAGACCTGTGCCCATCAATTTCCTTCATTCTCTCTATTGCTATTACTGGGTTCTTTCTATTGTGTCTCTTCTGCTAAAAGTATCTCAGGAACTCCGCATTGTTTTCACATTTAAACCAGACTCCTTTGCAGGTAGTAACTGAGCCTTTGTCTTTCAACCTTCTGTCTCTTCAGATCTCTTTGTGCACACTCTACTCCAGACATAAAAAGCCTTTTCCAACACAGTATTCTAAAAAGTGGTTGGGCTTTGCACTGTCTGTTTGCTTGATCTGGGATTGAATATTTGTTCCACCTGTGGGGTGACACTGGACAAGTTGCATTAGATTCTTGTGCCCCATTACCCTCAACATAGTTTTAATAGAGTTTTTATAACAGGGTTTTCATTGTAATGCTTATTTCATAAGGTTGTAGTGAAGACAAATGAGTTATTATAGGCAGTGAGCTCAGTCTAATGTCTTGTACATAATTGTGCATTATAAATATTATCTATTTCATTATCCGTCACAGAAGTATTGTTGCCACATGTTACTTCACTCCCTGTATCTTCATGCATATTGAAACCCATTCCCGGGACTCATCCTGTGACCTATTTCTCTAAGCTAGTGATTCTCAGCTAGGGACAACTTTGCACCCACCACCTCTCTCACATTAGGGGAAATGTTTGAAGACATTTTTAGTTGTCACAACTGGGCGAATGGGGGGAGCTGCTGAAATATAATGGGTAGAGGACAGGGATGCTGCTGAACATCATACAATGCACAGGACAGCCCACAACAAAGAATTATCCTGCCCCAAATGCCAGTAATACTGCCCTGAGACACTGCTGTAGACTAACTCCTATTGATCTTTCAACACATTTTTCCAGGCATTTTTTCTACATGGAGTATTTAATGACTGGCACTCCACTCACCACACACCCTCAACCACAGATGGCTTATATAATCATACTCTGGTCTCTATTTTACCACTTATCACCTTAGGGAAAGTATTGGTTTCCTGTGTTTCTGCCTTAAGACACTGTAACTACTTACAAGCTAAAAATATTGTCTTTTCCATTATTATATCTTAGCTACTCAACACAATGTTTGAAATAACTGGGGCTCAAAAAACATTTATTGATTGAAAGAGTAATTTAATTTGCACATGGCTTTTAAAATTACAGATAAAATTTAAAATTATAGATATGCAAATATTTTATGATAACTGTATAAAAGTCCTGTTAAATGCTTATCCAATAAAGTGTACTTTCTTCCCAGCACAGAGAAAGGAAGAGAGGAAAAGAAAGGAAAAATGGTTTTCCTCATCTCCTGGGGTAATAATTGAATGAGTGTTCACTCCATCCATGAACACTGTGATACTATGAGATAATAGATTATCTTCTTCTTTCCCTCCCTCCCTTCCTTCCTTCCTTCCTTCTTTTTCTCTTTGCTTTTATCTTTCCTTTTTTCTCTTTCATAAAGCCATATTTATTAATTCTACCAAAGTCCACAATGCTAGATTCTACTTAAACCAAGAAGATTTTGTTCTCTAGGGAATGTACCTAGGGATAAAGACTTATCTTATACTTATGGTATCCTTTTACATAGAACTGATTAGTTTTCTTCGTACTTATGGGCTGGTTAAAATCCACCTAATTCTTGACTCTGCTTTCTCTGTGAGCATGTATTTCTTGTAAGTTGATCCTTTTCTTCCCAGCAGTCTCCATTTTGAATTACAGTTTTTGATAATCTCTCTTCAACTCTTTGCTGGTAGAGTTGTGCCCTTTCTTTTTTTCATTTTTTTATTTTTTATTTTTATTATTATTATACTTTAAGTTCTAGAGTACATGTGCACAACGTGTAGGTTTGTTACATATGTGTATACGTGCCATGTTGGTGTGCTGCACCCATTAACTCGTCATTTACATTAGGAATATCTCCTAATGCTATCCCTACAGGCAACCTACAGAATGGGAGAAAATTTTTGCAATCTACTCATCTGACAAAGGGCTAATATCTAGAACCTATAAAGAACTCAGTCAAATTTACAAGAAAAAAACAAACAACGCCATCAAAAAGTGGGCAAAGGATATGAACAGACACTTCTCAAAAGAAGACATTCATACAGCCAACAGACACATGAAAAAATGCTCATCATCACTTGCCATCAGAGAAATGCAAATCAAAACCACAATGAGATACCATCTCACACCAGTTAGAATGGCCCTTTCTTTTTAAAAAGAGAAAGCTTCAGAGAAGAACAGAGGCCAAGTGATGTCAGAGAATTAGGTTCAAATTCTGACTCTACCCTTCATTAGCTATGCATAGTACCTGTCAGGCTTTCTCTTAGAACTTCTGTGAGAATCAGGGGAAATAACTGATTTTAATGTGTTTTATGAATTGTCAAATAATAGAACATACTAGCAGTGATACTGCCTAAGGAATGATACATATAACTTTGTGAGGACAGGGTCATATTGAAACAAGATATTAAGAAGCACACCGGGGCCTGTCATGGGGAGAGGGAGGAGGGATAGCATTAGGAAATATACCTAATATAAATGACGAGTTAATGGGTGCAGCACACCAACATGGCACATGTATACATATGTAACAAAACTGCACATTGTGCACACGTACCCTAGAACTTAAAGTATAATAAAAAATAATAATAATAATAAAAAAATAGTTTCCACTGAAAAGCCTGCTGCCAGTCATTAAAAAAAAAAAGAATCAAGGCCAGGCACAGTGGCTCGCCCTGGTAATCCCAGCACTTTGAGAGGCTAAAGCAGGAGGATCACTTGAGGCCTGGAGTTTGAGCCCAGCCTGAACAACATAGCAAGACCCGCATCTTTACAAAAAATGAAAAGTTAGCCAGCTGACTATGGTCGTATGCACCTGTGGTCCCCAGCTACTCAAGAGGCTGAGGTGGGAGGATCACTTGAGTCCAGGAATTTAGGTCATGGTGAACTGTGATCATGCCACTGTACTCCAGCCTGGGTGACAGAGCAAAACCCTATCTCTCTTAGGGAAAAAAAAAAAAAAAAAAAAAAAAAGGAAGCAATTAAATTACATCTAGTTTATATCTTTATGACTTTTTATTATATACTGCAAGTATCCATGGTTAATTGATATCCTTGGGGCTACCAATGCAACTTACAAGGCCTTTTAAAGTTTGGGAGAAAATTTCCAATAACTCTGTCTGAGCCTGAGCTGCCCAAGTCTCTAAATTCAATGCATACCTTTGTAGATGCCTATCCTCTCATCTATCACATATTTCAAGGTTATCCAATAGGTCTATTCTTCCCGTAGTCTACCAACTCCTGAGTGGCAGGAGGTGTGTTTTGTTCACTTTTGTATTCTCTTTGAGAGACGCCTAATTCTTTAGTGACAACTGCTTCTATTCCCCTAAAGACAGAGATGGAAAGTTGCAGACAGAACTTTGACTTTGAGAGTCTTAAATGGAAAAGACTGAATCAGTTTTCCATGAAGTTGCATCATGGAAGTAAAGTAGGGACAAGATAGATGAAGAAGTAGAAAATAAAAACCCTGTCATGAGTGGAATCAAAAGGCCTTGTAACCGCAGTGAAAGTGGCATGGGCTGGCAGAAGCAAAGGCTTTACACATAGCTCCATCTCTGATTAGCTATTTCCTTGGGTAAGTCAGTTAACTTTTCTGAATTTAAGTGTCCTTAGCTTTTAAATTAAACAGATAAAATTCATCTCTAAAAATTGTTGTGAAGATTCAGGTTCAGAAAACTGTGGAGACTTGTGGTTTGAGGACTTCAGATAGGTCACACCTCAGTAAAGCATGGTTGTGCTAATTTTTCAGAAATAACGGCAAACCTGCTCTTGTTTCTGGGAATGTTTTGCCTTCCAAGTAGATTTTGGTTTTCATTACACCCACAGGTCCTTCTCTTATAGGTCTTCTTTTCAGCTTTACAGAATTCTTCTTGGTTAGCCTCAACTTCTTATTCACTGGATGGATTAGGTTTTGGAAACCTGTTAGTACTTCCGTCCTTGACTTTCAGTTCAAGACCAATCCTGGTTTTGGATTTACTACTTCTACCATGGGACTAGCCTGCCTGCAAGAGAAAACTCAGTCTAAGATAGGATGGATATGACAGTCAGGACATGATAAAGGATTCACAAGTACCTACTGTATGAATATTTGATAAACATAATTGAGTATGTGATAAAGGTTAGTCAAATTGCGTTTATCAGTAATGCTGAATCACTTCTGTTACTCAAAGCGCAAGGATGCTTCTCCCCACTATTAATTTTCATAGAACAGTGACAGGCAATACACACATGTGTACATGTTGAGAGGGCAAGAAGCTGAGCTGGGCTGGAGAGAGAGTTGGTAAAGGACTGTTTAATAAGACCAGTAAGACCCTTTACATCCCCTACCTAATTATTTTGATTTTCTTGAAAGAATGAGGAGCTGTCAAAAAAGCCAAGCAGTATTTGCCATTTTAGGAAAAAAAGGAGTTGAACAATAAGAGCTACATGCCTACAAGTTTGATATTTTCTTTTTCTTTCTTTCTTTCTTTTTTTTCTTTTTTGAAGGAGCCTCACTTTGTCGCCCAGGCTGGAGTGCAGTAGGACGGTCTCAGCTCACTCCAACCTCTGCCCTCTGCCTCCCGGGTTCAAGCAATTCTCCTGCCTCAGCCTACCGAGCAGCTGGGACTACAGGCACATGCCAACATGCGTGGCTAATTTTTGTATTTTTAGTAGAGACATGGTTTCATCATCTTGGCCAGTCTGGTCTCGAACTCCTGGCCTCAGGTGAACCACCCATCTCCGCCTCCCAAAGTGCTGGGATTACAGGCATGAGCCACCATGCCTGGCCAAGTTTGATATTTTCTACTAGAAAAAGTTTTAGAACAAATTTCTCTAAGTACAGGCCCTATATTTGTAAGGAACATGCTCTCCTATACTGATGCTGTGTTCTGTGAAAGAATCAGTGAGGCCTATAAGATAAAGTAGAAGCAACTTCTTACATTTAGTAGATATGTTATTCTGGCCCAAATGATGTACTCTTGCCTTCAGAAGGCAGCTAAAGGAGTTGACACCATCTTGGATTATTACTACATTCTCTGTTGAATTGGAAGACCCAGCCAGTGGAACGTCCAGGGCTTTCTCTGGTCACACCTTGTCTTTAAATGTTTCACATTGGCAGTGGATTCAGCTGATAATGTAAAAAATATGCTTAAGAATTACATGGGGTGAGGGGTACTTATTTTTAAAATGCAGATTCTTAGGTTCTGCCCCTCCCTCCCAATTCTTATATGTCAAGTCGGCTGTGAAGTACAAGAATTTGCTTTTTTAACAAATACTTCAGGTGCTTCTAATGCAAGTGGTCCTCAACTGTGCTTTGAGAAACACTAGGCGGGGATTAATTCATATGCTAGCAAATAGTTGTATGGCAGTGTCCAGCTCGCATTTTGGGAGAAAAGGAATCATCTTCCAGTGGTTCTCAAATAAATGAAGAAATCACTTGGAATAGAATAAAGTTCAAAAAGGTCAAGGATAGAAGTAAGACTAGCTGACAAACAGTGGTAAAAATGAAATTATCCTAAGCCAGAAAAAGGTGAATTGTTTTAAAATTATAGTTATTTTTTTAAAAATTATGACTTATCCTGGGTAAACAGCAGCATGGCTCTGGTCTTGAAACAACAAGTCACATGGAAATAACTATAAGTGAGATTATCAGAAAACCTGAGTATTTCATTGTTTTGTCATTAATCTCACCATGGATCTCATTCTACTTTCTCTCTAGGGTTAGCTTCCACAGGGATTAGAAAATACGGAACACGTTGAAGACCAAAAAAGTGATATAAAAAGATTAATAATAATAATACCTTTGGAAAAAATCAAAAGAACTGAGGTTTTCAAGTCTAAAATGAGAAGAATAAAGGTTAATGTGGTAAATATGTTCATGAATTGAATATTTTGCTTAGAGAAAAGTTAGCAGTCACCATCCCCCAGTGAGAACAGAAGAGAATATAATGGGCTTAAAATACTGAATGAACTAGTTAAAGTAAATCTATGTGAGAATATCCTAAAAGTGTTAAACTTTATACAAGGTTATAAAGGGAGGCGTTGAAAAGGCATGTTAGTCTTTGGAGAGTTTTAAAATGATGCATATTCTCCCTCTCCGACATGGTTACACATTTGCTTCTATCTCAAACACCGCTGATAGTTTGGTATTCTCTTTCCCTGTAAATCTAGGACTCCATGGATTTAAATGTGTGTATATTTGTGTTATCTTAAAGCAGTCAATAGAGATATTTTATGTGTCTTTATCATCTGAGTACTACTTCCAAAGGAATTTATGTAGGAAGGAGCTGAGAGTAGAAAGGTGGGGCCTTGGGACAAATTTAACTTCATTGGAGTGGCTGGATTACTGAAAAGGAGGTGGAAAGTTGTATTGTTTTTACACATTTAGTAGTTGATACCAACAATGGCTCCATCACTAATTCATTCCATCTGTTACACCATTCCTTGGATTCTTTCTTCTCTGTTGTCTTGGACCTCTCTCTGCCTCCCTTTTATTATTTATATTCCAGATGGTAGCCCTGTTAGCTGTGTCTGGAACACGTACTTATTGATCACTCATGGGCACTGCCTGCTTTACTGCTGCAACTCTATGGGATGCAGAGGCCAATATATAACTCATGTGGTGGAAAATAAGGGCATAAAAATTTAGGGGTTTTGTACCATTTTTCTTGCCCAGAGTTTTAGCCAAGAAGAGGTAGAAAGTAGCTGAAGCCTGACTAACAAGTCCTAATTGAGGGGATATACTTCATTCTGGGATGTGAAAGGCTGCATATAGGCCTGGAAATGAGAGGATCAGAGGAGGGGGATAGGGAAGGTTAACTTGCCGGAGACATTGACCGAGGAATAGTAGCAATCATGGGCTTCTGCATCGTGTGTGACCCTTTCAGAGGAAGGGTTTTGTCACTTTGTAGAGTTTTGTCTCCTTATTTTTAGGAAGTGATGCAAATTGTGTGTGTGTGTGTGTGTGTGTGTTACAGTTCTTCCCATTTGACCCTTTGAAGCACCCCTGTAGTGTGGTAAATCTTTCAGCACATTCATAAATTCTAGAGCTCTTTGTTCTAAAAAGTGAAATGAAATATGTGGCTAAGAGACTCGAGTGCAGACTCCCCACATACTCTGTGGCAGTGGAAATGGGCTCAGGCCCACCTTTAGGAAAACAGGAAAGGGATTTTCTCCCAAGGTTACATACTTCAAGACAAAAGTGAGGCAGGCAGTTTTGCATCATCCACAGAGCTCAGATGCTCAGGACTTCCAAGTGACAGCAGTTGAAACCTGGACCTGTGAAGAATTGGAATGGTTTAATGGGGAGTGGTTCCCCACCTTTTTGGAACCAGTGACTAGTTTCATGGAAGATAATTTTTCTATGGACATTGTGGGCTGGGGGAGTTTCAGGATGAAACTATTTCACATCAGATCATCAGGCATTATTTAGATTCTCATAAGGAGCGTGCAACCTAGATCCCTCACATGCACAGTCCACCATAGGGTTCGTGCTCCTATGAGAATCTAATGCTACCACAAATTTTACAGGAGGCAGATCCAGGCTGTAACACTGGCTCCTCCACCACTCACCTCCTGCTGTGTGGCATGGTTCTAACAGGCAGCAGACCAGGTTGGGGACCCCTGATCTGGGGCAGTAGTGTGGTTCTGGACCAGTGGCAGCAGCCTCACCTGGGCACTTGCTAGAAATGCAGAATCTTAGACCCCACTCTGGACTTCTGAATCAGAAACTTTGGGGGAGAGGTCCAGCATTCAGTTTTACCAGGCCTTTCAGAGGACTCTGATGTACTTGCAGGTGCAGGATTTGCTGGTCTAGAGTGTGGGGAAAATAGTAGCAGAAAAGTAACAGTTTTGAGGGACCTGAAGAATACATCAACACTAAGGTTGCTTCTCTGATCCCAAATCTCTTCCCTTTCTGTTCCCCTGAGCTTCATAATGAAACCTGTTCAACTCTTCCTTCCTCAGTCTTTTCTGTCTGTAAGACTTCTATTATTACACTTTAGTAATATATTTTTCATCAGTGGATAGTCACGGATTACTCTTAATAAATATCAAGGCTTGACAGCATAATCACAGCCCAAAATGGACTTAGATGTGTGACCAGATGGAATTGCTTCTGCTCTTTCAAAAAGCATCTCACTTGAGTATGTCTCTATGAATTCTTATTATAAAGATAAAAATGAATCTTATTTGTGATATCGGCATAAAAAAACCAATGTTCTATTTCAACATCATCACTGGTGCACTGTGTGATTGTTGTTTAACTTCGTTTCTTTTTTATTTAGATGTTGTCATATAAATAATAGCCAACAATTAAACTTCTCTTTGCCACACTTCAGCTGTTTACAAATCGGATATAATAATCATTCCTCCCCTGTTTCTCAAAAGGCACATCTTCAGGGCTTATTTTTCTTTTAATTCTTGCCAGGTTTTTTAGGATCTATTAGTGAAAAGGGGTTATAAAAGTGCTAATTAGGATAGGGATAATAATGGCCTAGAAGCCAATAATAGGGACAGCTACTAGACTTCTAGCAGGGATGGTGTAGGTCCTTACAAATCTAAATCTAAAAATGTGTTAGACATATTAAAATCCAGAGAAAAATTGAAAATTTGCTTAAGTTGGAACTGTCTTCCAGGCTCACTACCCGCCAAATTCTAATCCCCTTGAGATTTGTTTGTGAATTTCACTGCCAGTTTTGTGCAATATCTGCACCAGCCTAAAATCCCGGCATGTCTTTAAGCTTGTCTAGAGTCCCATTTGGTTCAGGGCTCAACTTCAGATTCTCCAGCTGGAATCTCTGAAAATCAGACTCCAAATGTTAATTAGGACTAAGTTTTCATTTGAAAGCTAAAACCATTGCACCCCTACGCCCCCACCTTTCCACCTCCAACTTTTTAAAAAAGTGAAACATTAAAAGCACAACCAACCGTGCAAATTGTAAAACCTCATCTAGATTAACAACATTCGTGAGTTTATGCTTGTCTAAAACTCCTCTGGAGCCGTGCTGTGACTTCCTGGTGGGCTCTCTGACAGGCTGCATTTTTGCTTCTTTTGTCCTCTTGGCCTCCTGGGTGGGCCACTTTCTCACTCTGTTAATTTTCTTTATAACATCTGTTATCCCTTTTTCCTCCCACTCCACCCTTTTTCTGATTTATTCTGGGCTTTTTGGTTTCCTTTTTTTTTTTAGGAGGGTTCTTTTTCTCTTTCACTGTCCTTCCTTTTTTAGCCCAGACTTGCAGATAATTTAAATATTACTCGCCTGAAGAATTGCCATCACAGAAATGCTACTACCTTTTCTTTAACCTGCCAGACCTTCAACTGCTTCTCGATGATTTTGCTGAAGTTATAGGAATGGACAGCATGCGAAATTATGTCTATGGATAACTCTAGCTTCTCCTCTTTTCGCAGGGACTTTGCTCAACTAAGACTTCTAATTGTGCTTCAAAGATGTGTTTTAAATGCATTCTAATAATGGCACAAATACAATATTGAGATTATTCGTGAATCCTATAAGGCATTGCTTATTTTACAATTTAACATCATGGTAATTGTTATAACTTCTTAATTAAATAATCCAATAGAGAAGCTCTTTCAGGAAGTTTATAAAATTTGAACCATTTCCAATTCATTCTACTAGCATAGATGTTCTTTTAAGTGAAATTATTTTATTAAATACTTATTTATTACAAGGACGGAGTGCTAGCAATGCATTTTACTAATTTTCTTACACCTTATTTTTTTTTCCTTAAACTTTTAAGTTTAAGGTATATGTGCAGGAAGTGCAGTTTTGTTACATAGGTAAACATGTGCCATAGTGGTTTGCTGCACAGATCAACCCATTACCTAAGTATTAAGCACAGTATCCATAAGCTATTCTTCCTGATGCTCCCCCTCCCCCAGCCACTCCTGCCCCAACAGGTCCCAGTGTGTGCGTTGTTCCCCCATTCTGTTCATGTGTTCTCATCATTCAGCTCCCACTTATAAATGAGAACATGTGGACTTGATTTTTTGTTCCTGCGTTAGTTTGCTGAGGATAACAGCTTCCAACTCCATCCATGTCCCTGCAAAGGACATGATCTCATTCCTTTTTATGGCTGCATAGTATTCCATGGTGCATATGTACCACATTTTCCTTATCTAGTCTATCATTGATAGTCATTTTGGTTGATTCTATGTCTTTGCTATTGTGAATAGTTCTGCAATGAACATATGCTTTCATGTATCTTTCTAATAGAATGACTTATATTTTTCTGGATATATACCCAGTAATGGGATTATTGGGTCAAATGGTATTTCTGCCTGTAGGTCTTTGAGGAATTGCCACACTGTCTTCTACAATGGCTAAACTAATTTACACTCTCATCAACAGTATAAAAGCATTCCTTTTTCTCTTCAACCTCACCAGCATGTGTTGTTTCTTTACTTTTTAATAATAGCCATTCTGACTGGCATGAAATGGTATCTCATTGTGGTTTTGATTTGCATGTCTCTAATGATCGGTGATGTTAAGCTTTCTTTCTTATGTTTCTTGGCTGCATGTATGTCTTCTTTTGAGATGTGTCTCTTATGTCCTTTGCCCAGTTTTTAATGGGGTTGTTTTTCTCTTGTAAATTTGTTTAAGTTCCTTGTAGACTCTGGATACTAGACCTTTGTCAGATGGATAGACTGCAAAAAATTTATCCAATTCTGTACGTTGTCGGTTGACTCTGATGATACTTTCTTTTGTTGTGCAGAAGCTCTTTAGTTTAATTAGATCCCATTTGTCAATTTTGGCTTTTATTGCCATTGCTTTTGGTGTTTTAGTCATTAAATATTTTCCCATGCCTATGTTGAATGGTATTGCCTAGATTTTCTTCTAGGGTTTTATATTTTTGAGTTTTACATTTAAGTCTTTAATCCATCTTCAGTTAATTTTTGTATATGGTGTAAGGAAGGGGTCCAGTTTCAATTTTCTGCATATGGCTTCCCAGTTCTTCAAGCACTATTTATTAAAAAGGGAATCCTTTCCCCACTGCTTGTTTTTGTCAGGTTTGTTGAAGATCAGATGGTTGTAGGTGGCAGTCTTATTTCTGAGTTCTCTATTCTGTTCCATTAGACAATGTGTCTGTTCTTGTACCAGTACCATGCTGTTTCGGTTACTGTAGCCTTATAGTATAGCATGAAGTCAGGTAGCACCATGCCTCCAGCTTTGTTCTTTATGCTTAGGATTATCTTGGCTATTTGGGCTCTTTTGTGCTTCCATATGAATTTTAAAATAGTTTTTTTTTTTTTTTTTTTTTTACTAATTCTGTGAATAATGTCAATGGTAGTTTAATGGAAATAGCATTGAATCCAAAAATTACCCTGAACTGTATGACAATTTTCATGATATTGATTCTTCCCATCTATGAGCATGGAATGTTTTTTCATTTGTTTGTGTCCTCTCTGATTTCCTTGAGTGGCGATTGATAGTTCTTCTTGAAGAGTTCCTTCATTTTCTTTGTTAGCTGTATTCCTAGGTATTTTATTCTCTTTGTAGCAATTGTGAATGAAAGTTCATTCATTATTTGGCTCTGTGCTTGCCTGTTTTTAGTGTACAGGAATGCTAATGATTTTTGCACATTGATTTTGTATCCTGAGACTTTGCTGAAGTTGCTTACCAGCTTAAGAAGCTTTTTGGCTGAGACGACAGGGTTTTCTAGATATAGGATCATGTCATCTGCAAACAAAGATTATTTGACTTCCTCTCTTCCTATTTGAATATGCTTTATTTCTTTCTCTTGCCTGATTACCCTGGCCAGAACTTTCAATATTATGTTGAATGGGAGTGGTGTGAGAGGGCATCCTTGTCTTGTGCTGGTTTTCAAGGGGAATGCTTCCAGATTTTGCCCATGCACTATGATGTTGGCTGTGGGTTTGTCATATATGGCTCTTATTGTTTTGAGGTATACTCCTTCAATACCTAGTTTATTGAGGGTTTTTAACATGAAGACATATTGGATTTTATTGAAGGCCTTTTCTACATCTATTGAGATAATCATGTGGTTTTTGTCTTCGGTTCCGTTTATTACACCTTATTTTTTAAAGTATATATGTAGACACGTACATTATGTGTGTATATGTATGTATATGTATGTATCTGTTCTTTTGACTAACCCAGCAGTAAAGTGATGACAGAGGAAAGGGCAACACTCCTAAATTGATTACAAATATTTGTAAATTGCAGCAAATAGCATGCATAGTGAAAATAATGTACATTTCAAATCCTAAGAGGTTTAAATCTCAGCTTCACCCTTATACTTATTTGTAATATTTTTTAAAATTAATTTTAATTCTATAAAAGTAATACATGTACCTAGTTTGAAAAGCTAGTTCACACCTCTAGGTTTATTTGGAAGACTTGCAGTTCCTACCCCTATGCTCCTAACCTCAGCCTCTCTCAGCAGAGGCCATCCCTTCATTTTTGTTGTTGTTGTTGTTGTTGTTTTTGCTTCACCTGTTTCACCTATTTCTTCTGAAAATTATATATATACACATAAACATACATACATGTATATATATTGTAAACCAAAAAGTATCTGAGACAAGTCTCAATCAATTTAAAAAGTTCATTTTACCAAGGTTAAAGATGCACCCATGACACAGCCTCAGGAGGTTGTGAGGACATGTGCCCACGGTAGTCGAGGTATAGCTTGCTTCCATACATGTTAGGGAGACATGATGTATCAATCAACATGTGTAAGATCTACACTGGTTCTGTAAGGTAAGGCAGGACAACTTGAGGCATGGGCCTCCAGATCATAAGTAGACAAGAGACAAAAGGTTACATTCTTTTGAGAACTTGATCAGCCTTCCACTGAATCCACAATTTAGTTTGGTTCAGTGAATCCGCATTTTTACATAAACAGTAGGGTGGAGGAAGTATCCAGATATGCATTTGTCTCAGGTGAGTCTCAGAAGGATGCCTTTGAGTTCTTTCTGTCCTTTTTCCACAAGGAATTTTCTTGGACAAATTGTGAGGAAGGAAGGTATGTAGCTTCTTATATTTGTCGCTATCTTATTTAGGAATAAAATGGAAGGCAGGTTTGTCTGGCATAGTTCCCAGCTTGACTTTTCCTTTGGCTTATTGATTGTGGGTTCCTGAGATTTATTTTCCTTTCACAGTATGTATATATATATATATGTATATGTGTGTGTGTGTGTATATATATATATACTGTAAATTGCAGCAAATAGCATGCATAGTGAAAATAATTTTTATATATATACATATTATATATATATAAATTATATAATATATAATGCTTCTACTGCTAATCTTAATTTTTTGATTTAGGACTTTTTCTCCTGATTTCCCTAATACAATAGATGAGGTTTTAGCTTTCTGACATCATCACGCGTGCACACACACACACACACAGTCCTGCACTTTTGCCTTTAAAGGTACCAGATGCCTCTAACTCCTGAGCTTTCTGTTGGTTCTAGGTATTCTAGGTATTTAGTTTTCTGCTTTCCTGCATCTGCTGTGTCAGCTACTACTCATCTATCCATTTTCCAGTTTTCTAAGTTGACTTATTTATCAGCTGCCATCATCTCTCCTGTTGTCTTTTTTCTTATGAGTTCATGCCTTTTTTGTTCCTTTTTTATACTAATATTTTAGTGGAACTTCTGGAAGGGAAAGATATAAAAACAAATTCATGTATTCACACTTTCCCAGCTCTAAGCCTGCGAGATAGTAGATGCTTAGTGACCAATGTGCTATTACTACGAACTACTTCCTTCAACAGAATCTGTGCCTTTATGGAAGAAAAAGAGGCACCTGATAAAGATGATGCCTCTTACTTTGCTGTTTTTTTCTCTCTGTCGTGTCTTCTAAATTCTTATTTCACCTAAAGTCAAGTAAAGATCTCTTCAAGATGGTTAACTCTTGAAAGTATAAATTTTAGATAGAGGAACACTTATTCAAGGACTATATATTTATTGTGAATGAATCATGTTAGACCCTAGGAATATAAAGGTAATCGGTAGAAAGCACAGACCCTATCTCCTAGGAATCCCCACTCTGCCTTGGGGAGAGGTATGTTCTAAGTGCTAGGGGATCAGAGAAAAGAAAGTGGTTGTATTTGGGAAGCAGGCAAGAGGTTGGCATGGAACATAAATTTGGGGAAGATTTCATAACAAAGTAGCACTCATGGGGCCTTGAAGAATATAATAATTCCACTAGTTGGGGACAAAGTGGAAAGCCCCATGGGCAGAGAACATACTATAAGCACAGGGCACAGGGGTTTGTAAACACAAGATATTTAGAGAACCACTAGAGGATGGAGCATGTGGAAACCTGGAGTCTGCAGAGAGTCTTGGGCCAGATTAGGAAGAGTGTTTAATGCTGCCGTGCTTGGGATGTAAACTTTTTATGAAGGCATTGAGAAGCCTGACACATTTTATCACTAGGAAATGATAAGATCAGATGTGATACATTGCTGGAAATGAAGTCCGTGGAAGAGTGATGGGTGATAAGCAGAATGGCTAGGAGATGGTGTCCGTATTTCAAGAGAGAAATAGCGACAGCCCAGACTTGGCACCAAAATAGTACAGATAGGAAGAGGTAATCATTGAAAGCTTTTCTTTTAAGATATAAAATGGATTCTAGAATTCCATCCAGTGGGGGAAATGAGGTTCTGAATCTAACTCCCTGGTGCTTGGGTAGATGCTGAATGCCATTTACCTCTGTTTAAAAAAAAAGAAAGGGAGGAAGGAAAGAAGGAAGGAAGGAAGGAAGGAAGGAAGGAAGGAAGGAAGGTAGGGAGGAAGGAAGGAAGGGAGGGAGGAAGGAACGAAGGTAGGGAGGAAGGACAGACAAGAAAAGAAAAGAAAGAGAAAAGAAAAGAAAAGATACAGGCTTATAGGAGAAGATAATGGATTTGGCTTTAGACCAAGTTTGTTCCATAGAATTGGAAATAAAAATCTGGATTTCAGAAACAAAGTCTCAGTTGAGGACTTATATTGAGAAATGAGGAAAGTATGGATGCTAATTGAAGGCAGGTAAATGGATGAGGTCATGCAGGGGTGTGAATGGGGAGAGGAGATAGGTGGGGAAAGACATAGAGGCAGGAAGTTAGCAGAGGAAGTGAAGCCAGTCAAGGGGACAGAGGAAGAATGACTAGAGAGGCGGAAGGAAGAAAAGGAAGGTATGGTTTTAGGAAAACCATTTAAAAAGAGAGGCCTAAGGGAAAAAGAAATATTGAAGAGTGTTAAATGCTGGCCAAAAGTTGGCCAGCACAAGAAGTGAGATGGCAGTAACTTGAGTGGAAAATAGTTCATGGAAAGACTTTTGAGATGAAGAGACTGGAACATGTTTATTGACTTTGAGTAATAATCTGATTGAGAGCATGAAGACCAAAGATAAAGAGGGCATATAAGGGATTACAGATACTGCTGCCTCTCAGTCAAGTGAGAAGGGAGTAACAATAACTAAAGACAAAGTATATACAGTAGCAGATGGAATTCAAGAATTCAAGGTATTGTATATGCAATGGTTTCTTGTTTCTCCGTGTAGACTTTCCCATTCCTGTCAATGGCAACGTCTTCCATCCGGTTGCTCAGGACAAAATTCTTGATGTCATCTCAATTTCTCCATTTCCCTCATGTTCCACATTTAATTCATCAGGTAATTCTATTAGCTCTACCTTTAAAATATATCCACACACTAGCCACATTTTACCATCTGACCCACTGCCCCCTGGTATGAGCCATCATCACCTGCAACATGGCTTATTGCAAGAGCCTCCTGACTGGTCTCACTACTTCCCCTGCCTCTTCACAGCCTATTCCCAGCATAGCAGCCAGACAGTCCTGTTAAAAATATAAGTTAAATCATAATGCTTCTCAGCTGAAGCCCTGTGGCATTTCCCCATTTCACCCAGAATAAAAGCCACAATCATTGCAATGGCTTACCTAGCCCTCCACATGTCCCCTCTCTGAACATGTGATTGAAAATTGCAACCATCTTCACTCTCTTTTTCTCTGCCCATTTCCCCACCACTCCCGATTCCCTTATACTGGCACTATTATTTAGTAGAATTACCACTTTCTAATTTGCTGTAGAGTCATTTGTTGTGTTTAATGTCTGTTTTCCCCATTGGAATATAAGCTCCACAGGGCAGTAAGTTTTGCTGATTTTATTCACTGTTATATCTCAAGTCCTTAATACAGTGACGTAGTGACTGGCACATGGCAGATGATCAATAGTTTTTGAGTGAATGATGGAGATAAGAAGTTAAGGGCATCCACATGTCAGGGGGAGGGTCAGCCGCAGGGCAGGGATCTTCAGAAGCCACTTGACCATGATGGAAAAAAGACAATTTTGCTGACTTGAGAAGAGTAAAACTGGCAAGAGATCCTGAATGTCACGAGTCCTTTAAAAGTCTTTTCTATTGACAGTTTTGTTGTTGTTAAATTAAGTCTATAGTTAGCATCACTCTGTGCTGGGACTCTGGGGATGAGGAGGTTTGGTCTTTGAGGGTCTCTTCAGCTATTTGAAGGCTATTTGTGCTTTGGGGAAAAAAGAGTTGGCTTCACTTCTTGCCTTTATTCTCTTTGGTCGTGTGACCTCAATCAAAGTCATTTAACATTTAACTCTTATGAAAAAGTATCTCCGTTGCTTGACGTATACAGTTCTTTTGGCTCTCAAATGAGAAAACGTTTGTGAGAGCATTTGTAGACACTAAAATGCTACACATACCTGGGATTATCATCATTGTCATCCCTGTGTGAGAAGTCTTTTGAAGCAAGCCCAGGCTGAGCCGAGGCATGGCCATACTCCAGGTGATACATCCTGTGTGCTGCCCACTGGGAGTCCTGACCAAGGAAGCAGAATGCCTTCCAGGAGTTGCATACATAAAGCTGCACCATGATCTGATAAAGAGAAAGACAGCCTCTGCTTATCTCCTTTCAGTGCAGTCCAGCTTAAAACCTAGAACTAATTTTTGCATCTCTTTGAATCTACCTAAGTGCAGGCCCCCAAACTGGATATCAGATCTTGATTAAGGAGACTAACAACAGCCCGGATCTCGGGCTTCCAAGTAACCCCCCAGCTCCAGCTGAGCAACTTGGGGTAACTTTCCTTCAGAAGCTCCTCTTGGGGGGATGCCCACACTCCATAGGGGATACAAATCTTCTGCCTTATTTGGCCTCTATTTCATTGAACAGAGTGACAAGAAAACAGCAAATAAGTCTTTGGATGCTTAACCAAACCAAAAACAAAACAAAACAAACAAACAAAACAAAACAAAAAAAAACCATGCACCTATTTTGAAAACATGGACTTGCCTCATCCTTGTCTCCAAAGTCCAGTGATCCTAAGTAAGCCTCTTGGTTCCAGTAGGTTCTCCATAGTCTTTTCAATCTTATACATTGTTTTTCTTTCTATTTAAGATCAGTAATGAGAATTTGGCAGGAGAAAGATTCAAATGGGTCAGGAGGCTCTTGTGGCTTTTCTTGGGCTTGTTTTCCACAGCTCATTCTAGCCTGCAACATACTTTGCAAGAATAAGTTGGCTGGAGATCTAACCCATGGTGAGAGGCCACCACTGAGGCAGCATTTCAGAATAGGGAGACTGGAGCCACGATCAGGCTTCCTGAAGCACACAGCTGGGGTGTTTCCTTACACATGCACATGCACACGGCAGCGTACACTGGGGATCCTCATTGAGAACAGATGTTGCTGCCCACTGTACCAGCCACATGTCGTGCATGGCGTTTTCTTCTGCTAAACTCCTGGCAACAGCGTTTTTCTTTTCTTCTCCCCTCCCTTTGCCTCCTACCCTCTTTTCCCATCTCCTACACCCACTGCATGTGCAAATTCTCTCCTGATTCATACTTGGCCAACCTCATATTTTTGTTGTTGTTATTGTTATTGCAAACATTAGAGGCTTCCAAAGCTGGAAAAAAAAATAAAAAGAAAAGAAAAGAGAAAAAGAAAGAAACCACAACAACCCCCAAAGGAAACATGTTCTAACCCAGGAATGTACAATACTTCATGCATGGGAAGCATCTTCCCACCTCTCCAAGCTTAGCTACAGAAACAAAGGCTCCAAATTCCAACACATGAAAAAAAAATTAATCCAGCTTTTTTGTATGTGCATCATACCATTTTTCAATCTACAAGTCTGCTGCTCCCCCCAATGGCTAGGATTTGCAGGAATGTCATAACCTCTTTCTCAACTTACACCATGGTTACAAAATTATGGTCACTGCTTCCAGTCCATTTATTTATTTCTTCAATGAAGATTATATTTTCTGAGTACCTACTATGTGTTGAGATTACAAAAATGAATCAGTAATTCCCAACGCAGTGTATACAATAGAGAGAAAAACATCAAATTACTATCCAGTGAGTATAAGCCGATAATAGAATCATATGAACAAGGGCATGTGGGAGCACAGGGAATAAAGCAAATAACTTATCCCAATTCCATGGATAAAGTTTCATAGAGGGGTAATCATTTGAAGTAGATTTGAAGAATAAATAGGCATGAAAGGCAAAGATGTGAAAGGAAATGGCATGAAGCAGTCATCAAGTTTTTCTGTAACAAAGCTGCATAACAAAATAATCCACAAATATCAATATCTTAGTAGCAACTTCTCACTCATGCATCTCACTCATAAGTTGGCTAAAGTGACTCTCTTAGTTTGTGGTCTGGGTTCAAGACCACAGATTTGTGGTCTCTCCCTCAGGGACCCAGGCTTTAGAGTTTCAGCGTCGGCAGCTACACAGGGCATGTTCTTTTCATGGTAGATAGCATGGGCACAAAAGGGTGAGTTAAGGCATGCTCATACATTTCCAACTTTTTGTCAAGTGTAGCATGTGTCACATACATTTATGTTCCACTAGTCAAGGCAAACCACATGGCTGAGTCCAAAGTTAGTAGGGAGTGAAGTTATGCTCTGCTGACATCGGACTCGTGGCAAAGGAAGGGTGAGTAAAAAGAATATAGACAAAGAATATTATCTACTAGTCAGCCTTTGCAGTCACAAGCATTCATTAAACATATTCACTCCACCCTATGCCAAGACACTCCAACAGTCTTATCCAGTCCTAGCATCAGGTTTGAAATCTAGAATCTCATGATTGATATCAATCAGATTGCAATGTAGCTTCTCTTAATCTGGAGTCTTATATACTAAAATCACAAGCTCCCTGCCCACCACTCACCCCACATGCAAAGTGGAGCAGAAATAAATAACTACAATAAACATTCCCTTTCAAGGAGAAAGAATGAGAGGTGCATAAAGGCCACCTGTCATTCTTTGAGCAAAAGTTGTAAAACCACAACTGGGAGAGTAGGGAGCACTTCTTGTTTAGAAACCTTTGGTTACTCCCTGGGTGTCACTTCCTAGTTGATAGTTCTTCATGGCTCTTGGCTCTGATCTCTAAGGAGTCCTTCATTTTCCACTATCTTATTTGGTCGTGTATTAAGAGCAGTAAAGAACATCCACTTTTGGAAGCTGAGTAGCTTTCTTAGCTTGCTTCCTCTTTGTAGGATATAGTGGGCCCAAAGGTCTCTAACAGTAGGTCTCCTTCAATCCAGGCTGATAGTGATTTTGGCACCTCAACTCCCACAAACTTGATTGATTTTTGTGTATATTTAATTCCAGTAAAATTCATAAGCCAAGAGCTATACTCGCAAGTCTTTTCAAGAAATGCCTCTCTCAGTAAATACAGGTATTCTGAGCTTGTGAGGCTTCTCTTGGATGAAGTTCTTAGTCTGTTTCCTCAGAGTCCTTTTGTAAACTGCAAGAATCTCCTAGGTGTTGATTTAATCCAATTGAAGGTCCTAACAAATGATGTAATAGTTCACTGCTTAATTTGTTTTTTTTGCCTAGCGTTGTCTTAACTTCCGTCTTAGAAGGCCTTTCCAATGCAGATTATTATTAAACTTGATCTTTTACTGGTCAGAGGTGAGAAAAGGTTTTATTTTTCAGTACTACAAGTTTTAGAATTTCTAATAATTTATATTCCTGGTCAATTCTACTGGCAAAGCAATAACCTTTTCAGTGCTCATCTCTTCTCGCAGCACCTTATCAAATTAAGGTAATAACCACCAACTAATCCTAGTAATATTCTTCTTCAAAACCTCTTTATTCAAAGCCAATAGGGCATTACTAAATTTTTGGCCTGCAAGTAATAACAATTAACAATATAATTTCTCTCTCAAGTAACTATAGGAAACATTTTATGAAATACTTTGCTACCACATAAATGAATAACATAATTTTTCCAGCCTCCTGAAACATTTATTTTGCTTCCTGCTCCTCCATTCCAGAGCCAATCTCATATATTTTAGGTTTTTCATTTGTTTGTTATGGTAGCATCCTACTTCTGATACTACTGTCTGTATTAGTCAAGTGTTCCTGCAATAATGTCACATAACAAACAATCCCTAAATATCAATGACATATAACATAAAGTATTATTAGTCTGCTCAGTGAAGTTGATCTTGAGGGAGATGAGGAAGTATGGAATGACGAAGGTTAAAAGAGGTAAGTAAAAGGTAGATCATTAGATCTCTGGTATGCCAATCTAAGCAATTTGGGCTTTATTCTGTAGCCAGTGTTGATCCAAGGCTTATAAATAGAAGAATATGAATTAATCAGGGTAGGCTGCGGTCATGAATTAACCCTAAATTTGCAGTCATTTACCATTACATTTCTCACTCACATTAAGTCTGGTATAACTCTTTAGAGCAGCTATTCATTTCTTCCATCTTATTACTCTGCCCTTTCAAAATGTGATCTCCATGGTTGCCTCCATGAAGACAGAGGGGAAATACAAAGTGAGGCCAGTAACTCCTGACTCCCTTGGACTAAAAGTAATGCATCATTTCTGTTGGTCCTCCCATTCACCAGACATGGTCACATGTCCTCAAGCCCATAATAAGTGAGGCAGAAAAACCTAAGGGACCACAGAGATATCTGTGAGCATTAAGTATCTCTGTAAGAGAGAAAAAAAGGTAGGATGTATAATTTAAGAAGAAATCACGGTGGCAAAATTGAACCATGGGGATCAGGGTGTTACCATCTCTCACCTGAACTAATGTAACAGCCACCTCACCAAACTGAAGAAGTGCAGAGAGGAGAAAAGAGCCTGAATACAAAATTATGTCTGCAATAGGATAGTATTTGTTTGCTGGGTGTGATGATGAGAGAGGAGTTAAAGATAAAGTAAACGGGATTGGAAAGGTGGCAGTGGTGGATGACAGTACTGTGGGCTTGCCTCTTAAACTGTCTCAGTTTGCTCTGAAATAAGCTCAGTCAACAGTTTATCAGCACACATTGCTTGAACATCTGCTGTGGGGAACAAAAAGACCTGGTTGCTGCCTGCATAGTTGGAGGTGTGTGCTATTTGTATGTGTTTTTGTTGCTGTATCTATTTTGAATGTCTGGTTAACCAGTTTCTAGTTGGCAGGGGCCATGTTGAATTTTTCTGTGTTTATACTGCCACTCACCCAATCAAATTTAATAGTAAATACCCTAAAAGTAGTTAATAAATATTCACATTTGGCTAAGTGATGCTCATTTTATTCTCTTCTTTGGCTGTTCTTGTAATATATTTCTTGGGAAATTTCTTATGCATTAAATATAGAATATTGCAGTTCAGAGCTAGAATTAGTATTTTATTTCTAATTTATTTTTTAATTAGAGAAACCAAGTAGTAAATTGAATATGCATTAACCAGATGTGAAAGCCTTTGAACAAACAGAGATGAAATCGACTCCCCAATGTCCTCATCTTTGCCTGCCGGTTTGGAAGTTTAAAATACTTAAGTTTAATTTTCACCTCTATTGCTCATTCCCCAAGTGACCTTGGGGCACGACCCTTTGTCTCATTTTCCCCATCAGTGGAATATGGATAATCATATTAATCTGCCTCACCAGGCGATGTGAGGACTAATTAAAAATGAGATTAGATTCAACCGAAGTCTTTCTAATGTGAAAAATATTAAACTTGGTGATGCATGTCTGAAATGCTATTAGGATCTGGGAATGGTCTCTGGCTTTGGAACTGCTTGTGACCCTGATGACATTACAGCTAAGACTGGAGTGCCTGCAGGCTGCCCGTCTTACTCATTGGCCAGATTGCCTCTGACCTGGTTCCATGTCCTGTGGGCCCAGTCTGAGAGCCAGCCCTGTGTAGAATTGACTGGTAACTGAATAACAGAAGCTAATGATCTGTTCACTTCTTAGTGCTTCTTCAGAGGCTTGCTTCCTGCCTTTCCTCCTCTTACCTCCTCTTCCTGACAGGATCTCTGGGAATTCTTTGGATTGATCCATCACTAAAATCGTCAAATTGATAAATTTACCAAATGACTTATGTGTTTTGCTCATACTTACTTCACCTAGGCAGACAATGCCCTGATACACAGAGCTGGCATTTCCAATTGTGTTTTATAGGTACCTACCTCTACTAGGTAATTTTAGGGGTGTTATGCATGGTCTTATTTCTCCCCTGAGTACTTGTCTTCCAAATGTGGTTCATAAAGTACCAAAGTTTTTGTAATTAAATTCATATCTTGCCTTATTCTTTTATCTTTTATTTAATTGCAGATACATATTAGTCCTTGACCCTCTAGTATGTCAGCTGCTTTCCAGAGGAATAGGAAAATATGCAGATACTGTGGCAGGGATGGAGACATTGGTTATGAGGGTCGTTAGAAGGTGCAACGAGTTCAGCATGAAGGTGGGGATGATAAGAAAAGAAAGGAGAGACTAGGAGACTCAAGACAAACTTAGATACAGCATTGCTGCTATACGTCAGCTACCAATAGAATCTAAGACATAATTAGGTACTGCAGATAACTTTGATTATTGTATATTTTGTTTGCCTTGAAACCACGTTATGTATTCTATCCCCATAGATGGGCAAGGTAAATGGTAAGATCCGAGATTAGAGAACACCGTTAAGAAAGAGGAAGAATGTCATATCATTAGGTAGCCACTTTGGGAGGGCTGCGCTCCACTCTCACAGACAGAGAACCATTGATACAAAGAGTATCCAGGCACATTTAGCTCACGAAACAAACAAAAAAGACAGCTGGGGATTGTTCAGTATATTTAATAACATTATTTAGTGTTTTTAGCATTCCAGGTCACACTATGAGGAATTATCACCACTGCTACCATCCTTATCTTACTGATGAGGAAACTGAGGGGCTGAGAATTTAATTAACTTCCCAAATCTCCTGAGCTAGCAAATATGAACCTCAGTAAATGAACCTCAGTAGTGTGATTCTAGAGTCCACGTTCTTAGACTAGTAGGAAGATTAAAAGCAAAGGAACAAATAAATGATGTATAAATTAGAAATGACTTTTAGAAAATACAACTGAGAGATGAAGATGGGGTGCTGACCACCTGTTAGGAACCCTTTCTGGGCTTGCAAGATTTAAGCCAGAATAAATGGAAAAGGAGATATGCCAATAAACTCTGCTTAGCAAGGATCAGAGACCAAGAAAATGAAAGCAGAGAACATGTTGTAAAACAGATGCAGTCAATCAGTGATGAGTGGATAAGATACACAGACAAGCGTCCTGGAGATAAAGGGAATGTAAACAAGACACTCACACAGAGAATAGGTTCCATATGGGTGAAAGTGAGACTGGATGGACCAACCAGTTAGGGGAGAAAGGAACAGCTGGGCGAATAAATCAGGATGGTGTAGCAGGTTGAGGATCAGAAGCACAATGATCAGCCACACACACTGAACTGTCCAAAGACATGGGAACTAAATATTAGACTGAAGCTAAAAGAAACAAGACTACTGGCAAGAAAACATTCTAGAATAAATATGACACCTCCCTCTTGCCATTTTTCAGGTCAACTGGTCCTGGATATTGCTGGGGATGATAAAACGGTTATGTCTAAATTGTAGAAAAAGTCTGGCAGAAACTGGACAGGATAGAAAGTGTGTGTGCCCCTCTAGACCTGTGTTTTTATATATAGGAAAAAGGAAAATGTGTAAAGCTTCTCACTATGCCCTGGGACAGGTCTTGCTGCCTGATCAAGATCTATGTCCCATGACTCAGACCTTTGATTGTGGTAAGGATACTTTCTAGATAGATTTTCAGTGATCAAATTATTTTAGAAAAGTGTATCATAATTTGAATAGTCAATGTCATAGATAAGCTTTCATCTCCACTGGTCTTCTGCCCACATATGGCCATTCAAGTGGTCCTGACAACTTTCCTTCACAATACCCCTCTTATCTGCCTTTTTCTATTCCATGTTATGACCAGCCAATTCTGTTCTTCTTCGTTCATATTGCTTGAACTCAACTCCTACTTGGCCCTGGCCCCTGCGGTTGTCTTCTGAACGTTCCCTGTATTATCCCCAGATCTAACCCCTGTATTATCCCCAGATCTAACCTTCAAAACACAGCTTTTATCATTTCTTCTTCTGAAAAAAAAAAAAAAAAAAAAAAAAACTTTAGTTTTTCCCTATTGTCTTCAGAATACAGACAAAATTCCTTTGGATGGAGATTTTTACTTAGTTCCAGACTTGCATCATTAATATTTGAAGCAGAAAAACGCAGATATATATTTTCTTTCTCCATCTGAAATGTCAGCTTATATTTGGCCTTCCTGCTGAGGTTATTCTCCCCATTTCTCTGCCAAAATCCTATCCATTCTTCAAAGATTAGGTTTAATCCCATGTACCCCATAAAGCTTTTCTAAAATGCTACAGGCAGGTCCTCTTTCTGCACTGCTATCATTCTTATTAGTGGTACCAGTAATTACTGTGGGAACTGACCCTCATTTACCTATGATTTCTTTCCTATGGTTTTAGGTGCAGTTCAGATTCTGTATTACACAGCACTTCATGCCACAATGACTTCTTTGAGGCAAATACTTTGTCACCCAGGAACCTTCCGTGGTGCCTTGTACATAGCAGACACACTAAATATGTATTGATCAATTATGCCAGGATTCTAACAACTAACCCTATGCCTGGCTTATAGTAAAATAAATGTTAATTTACTGTATAAAGTAATTTTGGCAAAATGTGAATGATTTTTTCTGGATAATTATAAAAGAGTTTTCTATTTTTCCTTAAAAAAATACTATATAATACATTTCTCATGGCTATCTGTGACACCGACTTTTCCTTAGACAGAAGATGGCTGCCTTATTCTCATAGTTTCAGTGAGAGGTTAGACCAGGTGTACAGTACCGAGCAGTAGAGTGAGGCATATTGTTAATACATGATAGCAATGCTGGAGGCAGCATGAGCATATCAGGATGGTCAGGGTACAGGCCTGAACACCGGACAGTGGCTCTATCCTTGGACACATTCCTTATCATCATGATCAGGCACATTATGATCAGACATATTCCTTAACAGCGCCAGTTTTTATTTTTTTCACCTGTAAAATGGTCATGATAATGGGTCCAATAACAGAGTTATTCCAAGGGTTCATAAAATCATATGTACAAACCTTGTAGTATATACCACACACCTATATAAAATAAAAATAGCATTTTGCTTCTATATAATGGTTTGTAGTTTGTAAAGACAGTTTTACCTTTAGGTTTGCTCCTTACACCTGAAGATTTCAGATAAATTGTGTCCATCTATATGTGTGTATAACGTAAAAATATACTTTATGTTACAGATCTATAATATAGATTATATATTATTAATTATACACATAATATAATACATGAGAAAGAGAGAAGCATATATATGTATCATATGTATTTACATCTATGTGTATGTGTATATAAGTACATACAAATATATACATACAAATATATATATACAGTTGCATACACATACATATGCACAAGCATTGCATAGATATGAAAGAGAATAAAAGAGAGAAAACAGGTGCTATGAACACTAACAAAAGGCTGGGAGTGGTGGCTCATGCCTGTAATCCCAGCACTTTGGGAGGCCAAGGCGAGTGAATCACGAGGTCAGGAGTTTGAGACTAGCCTGGCCAACATGGTGAAAGCCCGTCTCTACTAAAAATACAAAAAATTAGCTGGGCATGATGGTGGGCACCTGCAGTCCTAGCTACTTGGCAGGCTGAGGCAGGAGAATCTTTTGAACCCAGGAGATGGAGGTTGCAGTGAGCTGAGATTGCACCACTGCACTCCAGCCTGGGCAACAGTGCAAGACTCTGTCAAAAAAAGAAGAAAGAAAGAGAGAAAGAGAGAGAGAGAGAAGGAAGGAAGGAAAGAAGGAAGGAAGAAAGGAAGGGAGGGAGGGAGGGAGGGAGGGAGGGAGGGAAGGAAGGAAGAACACTAACAAAAACTCAAAGAAATGTAGATTAAAGCTAGTTTACCCCAAAGTGAAACGCTTTCATCTTTGTAAAGAGCTGGATGTGGCATCAGAATGGGAAAAGGCTTGTCAACTACTGTGCTTTCTTTAAACAATTCTCACCCTAGCAGTCTCTGCTTTCTCCTCAAAATTCCTCTCAGTGTACTTGATTGCTGAGAAAGAGAGGGAAGGATGGAAGGAGGAAGGAGGGAGAGAATGAGAGAGAATGGGAAAGAAAAAAAAAATAAGATGCTCAGCAAACAGCAGGAGGGCCAAGAAAAATATTTAATCCAAACAGGGCATATGGTCATTTCCTCCCACAGTCTGCATTCCCAGTCACCTTCCACAGGCGGGCTCGGGGAGCCAAGAAATGCTGGGCTGCCTGGCATGTGCCTGCATGTGGTGGACAGGCAGGGGTGAGCACGCATGCTGGGGCTGTGGTGGAATATTCTGGTCACCAGCTCAGGCCTGCCTCAGCCTCCCATGAACTGAAGGCTGGCCGAGGAACCAGGAGACAGAGACGGAGGGAAGTCCAAACAGGACCTAAGAGACTGTCCCAGGCCTTCTTGCAGGGTCACATGCTTTTCCTTTCTTCCCCCAGCTGCAGGTTATCTATCCCTGACTTGTACCTGTCTCCACATCCTTTCATCTCCCACAGCTATATGAGCTCCATCCAGACAGAGCATGTACCGCCTCATGTTTCAATTATGTGGGGTGTAGCCCTTGTGCAACAGCTGGCCAAGGGCCCAGAGAAGGGGGGCACAGTGAGTGGCCACCTAGAGAGGTGACCAGAGAAAAGCACTGGAAGGTCCCACCTTACTGGGCAGGGTGCCTGCAGTGGCCTGAAATTCTGCTCTCAATTTCATTCATCTGTAGCCTTAAGTCTGATATCTGGAAGAGTCTACTGTGAATGAGCCTATGACTGGAAGGCCATTCCAAGCTATTTTTATGTGATATTTTGGGGTGAGTAATTGATAGTGAAAACAAATACCTGGGAGGCAAGGGGACAAGATAGGGGAAATAATTGGGCATAGTGGTTTATACCTGTAGTCCCAGCTACTTGGGAGACTGAGGCAGGAGGATTGCTTGAGCCCAAGGGTTTGGAACCAGCCTGGACAACATAGCCAGACACCATCTCTTAAAAAATAATTTTTTTAAAAAAAACAGACAAACAAATAGATGACAGGGGGAATGTTTACCTTATCCTGGAGGAAAGGTAAGAGGAGTGAAAAACAAGAACTGTTCTGAGTTTTTAGTTTTATAGAGTTAATTCTGGAGAGAATTCACTAGTTTAATCCATCAGATATTCATTAAGCACCTATTGTAATGTACTGGATACTGTGCTGATGCACAGGGTTTATTGCTGATGGAGGAAGAGGGAACAGAAAAGAGACGAAAATGGAAGTGTTCCTGCCCCCATGGTCCTTGCAGAGTTGCCGCCTCTTGTGTTCAATGTTTCTATGCCTGACCTTGAAACACAGTTGGTTGGCTCCAATTAGCTGAAAAGGAAGCAGGATATTCCCTAAACAAACGATTGTTAATCCATTGATTGTTTAAAGAAGAGAGCCAAATGTCATGCAGTAAGACTGTATCTGAAGACCTTGCAGGCCATCACTCCCACCATGAAAGCAA